>NC_134693.1:143708422-143720054 GCF_050947455.1 Rhinoderma darwinii
TATATTTAATCTCTATACACACATATTTAAATACACACACAGCTACACGCATATATATATATATATATATATTTATATATATATATATATATATACTCACACACATATATATATATGTGTGTGTGTGTGCAGAGGTGGGATCTGGCCGGTTCGCCCCGGTACCCCCGAACCAGTTGTTAAAATTGCAGCCGGTTCGCAGAAGTGGGAAGCCGGAGCCAGTCCCCTGCACTTGATCGTATTCGCGTCCTTAGGATGCGGATATAATTGAGTTGACTAGTGCTGCCCTGGACAAGGTACATGATGCCTCGCCATACGGCGCTCTAGTGATAATGCAGTCGGCACGATGACGTCATCGCGCCGCTGCATCGTTCCGCTGGAGGACGCGGACGCTGGAGGATGGCGCGGCAACGGGACAGGTAAGAATATAATGTTTTTTTCAGTTTATTGTGGGTAGTGTTAGGAGCCTTAAAGAGGCCGTCACCACATTATAAGTGGCCTATATTGTACATGATGTGATCGGCGCTGTAATGTAGAGAACAGTGGTCCTAGTAATAAAGAGGCTCTGTCACCACATTATAAGTGGCCTATATTGTACATGATGTGATCGGCGCGGTAATGTAGATAACAGTGGTCCTAGTAATAAAGAGGCTGTCACCACATTATAAGTGCCCTGTCTCCTACATGATGTGATCGGCGCTGTAATGTAGTGTTTCTTATTTAGAAAAACGATCATTTTTGACGGAGTTATGACCTTTTTTAGCTTTATGCTAATGAGTTTCTCAATGGACAACTGGGCGTGTTTTACTTTTTGACCAAGTGGGCGTTGTACAGAGGAGTGTATGACGCTGACCAATCAGTGACCAATCAGCGTCATGCACTTCTCTCCATTCATTTACACTGCAAATAGCCATATAGCTATATCACTATGTGCAGCCACATAAACACACTATAACATTACTGCAGTGTCCTCATAATGAATATATATCACCTCCAGCCAGGACGTGATGTGTATTCAGACTCCTGTCACTTCTCTGCACTTCTCTGTGATTTACAGCATAGCAGGCGTAGTCTCGCGAGATTACGCTGTAAACTGTCATCCACAGTGAGATCTCGCTGTGCTGTAAATCACACAGACGCTACAGAAGTGTCAGGATTCTGAATACACATCCCGTCCTGGCTGGAGGTAATGTGTATTCACTGTCAGGACACTGCAGTAATGTTACAGTGTGTTTATGGGGCAGCACATAGTGATATAACTATATTGCTATGTGCTGTATATATGAATGGAGAGAAGTGCATGACGCTGATTGGTCACTGATTGGTCAGAGTCATACACTCCTCTGTACAACGCCCACTTGGTAAAACGTAAAACACGCCTAGTTGTCCATTGAGAAACTCATTAGCATAAATCTAAAATAGGTCATAACTCCGTCAAAAATGATCATTTTTCTAAATAAAAAACACTGCTGTAATCTACATTACAACGTCGATCACATCATGTACAATATAGGCCTCTTACAATGTGGTGACAGAGCCTCTTTAACTATAGGGGAGGACTATATAGAGCGATCCGAGTAACGACCGCTCGTCCCCATCCATAGCTCCGTGTGACAGGAGCAAACGGCCGAATATCGGCAGGTGTAAAAGGCCCTGTGTGTGGTGCATTCATTTACAGTGTTTAACACAATTCTATTCAGGGGCACAGTGTATAGTACTATTATATTCAGGAGCACAGTGTATAGTACTATTATATTCAGGAGTACAGTGTATAGTACTATTATATTCAGGAGTGCAGTGTATAGTACTATTATATTCAGGAGTACAGTGTATAGTACTATTATATTCAGGAGCGCAGTGTATAATACTATTATATTCAGGAGTGCAGTGTATAGTACTATTATATTCAGGAGTACAGTGTATAGTACTATTATATTCAGGAGCACAGTGTATAGTACTATTATATTCAGGGGCACAGTGTATAGTACTATTATATTCAGGAGCGCAGTGTATAATACTATTATATTCAGGAGTGCAGTGTATAGTACTATTATATTCAGGAGTACAGTGTATAGTACTATTATATTCAGGAGTGCAGTGTATAGTACTATTATATTCAGGAGTCCAGTGTATAGTACTATTATATTCAGGAGTCCAGTGTATAGTACTATTATATTCAGGAGCACAGTGTATAGTACTATTATATTCAGGAGTACAGTGTATAGTACTATTATATTCAGGAGTGCAGTGTATAGTACTATTATATTCAGGAGTACAGTGTATAGTACTATTATATTCAGGAGTACAGTGTATAGTACTATTATATTCAGGAGTACAGTGTATAGTACTATTATATTCAGGAGCACAGCGTATAGTACTATTATATTCAGGAGCACAGCGTATAGTACTATTATATTCAGGAGTCCAGTGTATAGTACTATTATATTCAGGAGCACAGTGTATAGTACTATTATATTCAGGAGTACAGTGTATAGTACTATTATATTCAGGAGTGCAGTGTATAGTACTATTATATTCAGGAGTACAGTGTATAGTACTATTATATTCAGGAGCACAGCGTATAGTACTATTATATTCAGGAGCACAGTGTATAGTACTATTATATTCAGGAGTACAGTGTATAGTACTATTATATTCAGGAGTACAGTGTATAGTACTATTATATTCAGGAGCACAGCGTATAGTACTATTATATTCAGGAGTACAGTGTATAGTACTATTATATTCAGGAGCGCGGTGTATAGTACTATTATATTCAGGAGCACAGTGTATAGTACTATTATATACAGGAGCGCAGTGTATAGTACTATTATATTCAGGAGCGCAGTGTATAGTGCTATTATATTCAGGAGTACAGTGTATAGTACTATTATATACAGGAGCGCAGTGTATAGTACTATTATATTCAGGAGCGCAGTGTATAGTACTATTATATTCAGGAGTACAGTGTATAGTACTATTATATACAGGAGCGCAGTGTATAGTACTATTATATTCAGGAGCACAGTGTATAGTACTATTATATTCAGGAGCACAGTGTATAGTGCTATTATATTCAGGAGTGCAGTGTATAGTACTATTATATTCAGGAGCGCAGTGTATAGTACTATTATATTCAGGAGTACAGTGTATAGTACTATTATATTCAGGAGCACAGTGTATAGTACTATTATATTCAGGAGTACAGTGTATAGTACTATTATATTCAGGAGTACAGTGTATAGTACTATTATATTCAGGAGCACAGTGTATAGTACTATTATATTCAGGAGTACAGTGTATAGTACTATTATATTCAGGAGTACAGTGTATAGTACTATTATATTCAGGAGCACAGTGTATAGTACTATTATATTCAGGAGCACAGTGTATAGTACTATTATATTCAGGAGCACAGCGTATAGTACTATTATATTCAGGAGTACAGTGTATAGTACTATTATATTCAGGAGCGCAGTGTATAGTGCTATTATATACAGGAGCGCAGTGTATAGTACTATTATATTCAGGAGCACAGTGTATAGTGCTATTAGATTCAGGAGTACAGTGTATAGTACTATTATATTCAGGAGCGCAGTGTATAGTACTATTATATTCAGGAGCGCAGTGTATAGTACTATTATATTCAGGAGCGCAGTGTATAGTACTATTATATTCAGGAGCGCAGTGTATAGTACTATTATATTCAGGAGCGCAGTGTATAATACTATTATATTCAGGAGCGCAGTGTATAGTACTATTATATTCAGGAGCGCAGTGTATAGTACTATTATATTCAGGAGTGCAGTGTATAGTACTATTATATTCAGGGGCGCAGTGTATAGTACTATTATATTCAGGGCCACAGTGTATAGTATTATTATAATCAGGAGCGCAGTGTATAATACTATTATATTCAGGAGAACAGTGTATAGTACTATTATATTCAGGAGCACAGTGTATAGTACTATTATATTCAGGAGCGCAGTGTATAGTACTATTATATTCAGGAGCGCAGTGTATAGTACTATTATATTCAGGGGCGCAGTGTATAGTACTATTATATTCAGGGCCACAGTGTATAGTATTATTATAATCAGGAGCGCAGTGTATAATACTATTATATTCAGGAGAACAGTGTATAGTACTATTATATTCAGGAGCACAGTGTATAGTACTATTATATTCAGGAGCGCAGTGTATAGTACTATTATATTCAGGGGTACAGTGTATAATACTATTATATTCAGGAGTACAGTGTATAGTACTATTATATTCAGGAGTACAGTGTATAGTACTATTATATTCAGGAGTACAGTGTATAGTACTATTCTATACAGGAGCGCAGTGTATAGTATTATATTCGGGGGCAGTGTATAGTACTATTCTATACAGGAGCGCAGTGTATAGTATTATATTCGGGGGCACAGTGTATGATACGATTATATTTAGGAGCATAGAGTGTGGCACCATAAGAATTTGATCTTCGTTTATAGGTGTGTAAATGTTGGAAAAGTGAGGCACTGAAGAAGTCTGAGCGGAAAACAGTAGAAATGATTCGTGGCCGGCCGAAGTCATCATAGGGGATCAAAGAAAATAGAAAAAGAACGACTCGAATCTGAGAAGTTGTCACCAGTGAGTCACTAAATGTAAATGTTTATTCTCCCTGCGACTGATCAGTACTATCGTTCTTTTTTTGTGAAACCACAACTCCCAGCATATCCTTAACATCATTCAGGCTATACTGGGAGCTGTAGTTTTATGCCGTACAAACCTATATGACAGGAGTTAAACTGAATTTACAATTGATCTCTGTACTGAGCTGCATTTGTACTTGTGCTGTATTTATGTACTGAGCTCGGTTCACCAAGCTGAATACATATAAACACCACCAAAGAGAAGGTCATAACATATATACAACACTAGAACCAAGCTCAGTACATATATATACAGCAGAACCAAGCTCAGTACATATATACAACAGCAGAACCAAGCTCAGTACATATATACAACAGCAGAACCAAGCTCAGTACATATATACAACAGCAGAACCAAGCTCAGTACATATATACAACAGCAGAACCAAGCTCAGTACATATATACAACAGCAGAACCAAGCTCAGTACATATATACAACAGCAGAACCAAGCTCAGTACATATATACAACAGCAGAACCAAGCTCAGTACATATATACAACAGCAGAACCAAGCTCAGTACATATATACAGCACCAGAACCAAGCTCAGTACATATATACAGCACCAGAACCAAGCTCAGTACATATATACAGCACCAGAACAAAGCTCAGTACATATATACAGCACCAGAACAAAGCTCAGTACATATATACAGCACCAGAACAAAGCTCAGTACATATATACAGCACCAGAACAAAGCTCAGTACATATATACAGCACCAGAACAAAGCTCAGTACATATATACAGCACCAGAACAAAGCTCAGTACATATATACAGCACCAGAACAAAGCTCAGTACATATATACAGCACCAGAACAAAGCTCAGTACATATATACAGCACCAGAACAAAGCTCAGTACATATATACAGCACCAGAACAAAGCTCAGTACATATATACAGCACCAGAACAAAGCTCAGTACATATATACAGCACCAGAACAAAGCTCAGTACATATATACAGCACCAGAACAAAGCTCAGTACATATATACAGCACCAGAACAAAGCTCAGTACATATATACAGCACCAGAACAAAGCTCAGTACATATATACAGCACCAGAACAAAGCTCAGTACATATATACAGCACCAGAACAAAGCTCAGTACATATATACAGCACCAGAACAAAGCTCAGTACATATATACAGCACCAGAACAAAGCTCAGTACATATATACAGCACCAGAACAAAGCTCAGTACATGTACATGTATACAATACCAAAACAAAGCTCAGTACATATACAGTACTGAGCTTGGTTTTGGTGCTGTATTTATGTACAAAGCTTGTTTTTTTTATGCTGTATATATGTACTGAGCTTTGTTCTGGTGCTGTATATTTGTACTGAGCTTGGTTCTGGGGATGTATATATGTACTGAGCTTGGTTCTGGGGATGTATATATGTACTGAGCTTGGTTCTGGGGATGTATATATGTACTGAGCTTGGTTCTGGGGATGTATATATGTACTGAGCTTGGTTCTGGGGATGTATATATGTACTGAGCTTGGTTCTGGGGATGTATATATGTACTGAGCTTGGTTCTGGGGATGTATATATGTACTGAGCTTGGTTCTGGGGATGTATATATGTACTGAGCTTGGTTCTGGGGATGTATATATGTACTGAGCTTTGTTCTGGTGTTGTATATATGTACTGAGCTTTGTTCTGGTGCTGTATATATGTACTGAGCTCGGTTCTGGCACAGTAGCCAAGAAAGTTGCGATATACGCGTTGGGGGTGTCACGTTGTTTTGTGGTGTATCCTTGTCCGCAAAACAGGGAACCTGTTAAAAATTTGAATCTCACCTGTGTGTGTGTGTGTGTGTGTGTGTGTGTGTGTGTGTATATACACACATACACACATACGTGCTCATCTGTGCCTACACATAACCCTACATTGTCTGGCTTTAATGATTCGGATACTGATAGTTTGTTTGGCGTTTGTTGTATTTTCTCCTTTTGCTCTTCTGAATTTCCACTTGATTTTTTGTTCTGGACTTTTAGGCCTTATTCACACGAATGTGTCCGTTTTGCGCGCGTAAAAAAAAGTGTTTTTCCTGCGTTGCGGTTCCGTGTGACATGGGGCTTGTCTGCGTTTTTACATCTGCAAAATAAACAAAGTATTTTTCTTTTTCTCATCATTTCTTTAGTATCTGTTGCGTGAATCAGGCACAGCACATGGATGTGCGTCCGTGTTTTTTACGCACCCATTGACCTCAATGGGTGCGTGATGCACAAAAAACGCACAAGTGTAGGACATGGTGAGTTTCACACAACGGACACACGCTGAGTGAAAAACACAATGTCTGAATGGCCCCATTGACTTGCATAGGTCCGTGCGACGTGCGTTATTTTCACACGCGTAACACGGAAGTGAAATACGCTCGTGTGAATTAGGCCTTAGACTTGGTGTGTTTTTGGTGCTTCTGCGTCTGTTGCTGCTGTTCACAATCCCCATTAATTCTAAGTCACTGAACTGGGTGACGACCTCTGCGCCCCTCATCATCATCATCATCATCACAGCAATGGTCACCCGGCTCTCTGCCTCGTTATGTAGCAACATGGGAGCGGGGGATGGGCTGCTGCAGAACTAGACCTGTTTTCCATTCAGGAATGTAAGAAAGCTGAGTGACGTCCTGGGAGCCGTGAGCGTGTCCATCACTCTGCTTTATTACTACCTGATAAAACGAGTGAATGGCTGAATATCGGACGACGGGTTTTATGGGGGAAAGTATCACTGCAGCCGGGATTATTTCCATTCACTTCTTCTGGTTTGCATGATTTCAAACACGGTAAAATGCACCTGGTGGGGGAGGGGGGGGGTGTAATACAAGATCCAATTAATCAGGTGTCATTCACATGGCCTGAAAACCGTCTCCGGTCAGTACGAGGTCCGGTCTCCTTTATCCACAGGCCGAGCCGGACTGTAAGAAAATGATTCTATTACAGATCTGTCCTGACTGCCCCCATGAAATGCAACATCACCCAGAAATCAGAGTGGCGCTCCCCAGACAGCAGAGCGGCGCTCCCCAGACAGCAGAGCATCACACCCCAGACATCAGAGCGTCGCTCCCCAGGCATCAGAGCGTCGCTCCCCAGACATCAGAGCGTCGCTCCCCAGACAGCAGAGCGTCGCTCCCCAGACAGCAGAGCGTCGCTCCCCAGACAGCAGAGCGTCGCTCCCCAGACAGCAGAGCGTCGCTCCCCAGACAGCAGAGCGTCGCTCCCCAGACATCAGAGCGTCGCTCCCCAGACATCAGAGCGTCGCTCCCCAGACATCAGAGCGTCGCTCCCCAGACATCAGAGCGTCGCTCCCCAGACATCAGAGCGTCGCTCCCCAGACATCAGAGCGTCGCTCCCCAGACATCAGTGCGTCGCACCCGACAGCAGAGCGTCGCACCCGACATCAGAGCGTCGCTCCCCAGACATCAGAGCGTCGCTCCCCAGACATCAGAGCGTCGCACCCCAGACAGCAGAGCGTCGCACCCCAGACAGCAGAGCGTCGCACCCCAGACAGCAGAGCGTCGCTCCCCAGACAGCAGAGCGTCGCTCCCCAGACAGCAGAGCGTCGCGCCCCAGACATCAGAGCGTCGAACACCAGACATCAGAGCGTCGCTCCCCAGACATCAGAGCGTCGCTCCCCAGACATCAGAGCGTCGCTCCCCAGACATCAGAGCGTCGCTACCCAGACATCAGAGCGTCGCTCCCCAGACATCAGAGCGGCGCTCCCCAGACAGCAGAGCGGCGCTCCCCAGACAGCAGAGCGGCGCTCCCCAGACAGCAGAGCGGCGCTCCCCAGACATCAGAACGGCGCTCCCCAGACATCAGAACGGCGCGCCCCAGACAGCAGAGCGTCGCGCCCCAGACAGCAGAGCGTCGCGCCCCAGACAGCAGAGCGTCGCTCCCCAGACAGCAGAGCGTCGCTCCCCAGACAGCAGAGCGTCGCTCCCCAGACAGCAGAGCGTCGCGCCCCAGACATCAGAGCGTCGCTCCCCAGACAGCAGAGCGTCGCTCCCCAGACAGCAGAGCGTCGCTCCCCAGACAGCAGAGCGTCGCGCCCCAGACATCAGAGCGTCGAACACCAGACATCAGAGCGTCGCTCCCCAGACAGCAGAGCGTCGCTCCCCAGACAGCAGAGCGTCGCTCCCCAGACAGCAGAGCGTCGCTCCCCAGACAGCAGAGCGTCGCTCCCCAGACAGCAGAGCGTCGCTCCCCAGACAGCAGAGCGTCGCTCCCCAGACATCAGAACGGCACCCCAGCTTCTCTGCTGGAAATAATTCAGGACGTTTCTGTAGGATTGTCGTTCAGAACCGTACAGCGGCGCAGTCTCCACCCGGCTCCCCGCTACACGGCGATGCAAGACAACGAGGTCCTAGGCAAATTCTGAAGTGTCGTCTTTGTAAAACCGCATCAGAGCCACCAATAACAAAATGTAACATTGTATCTTATTGGTGGCAACAAAACGGTCACACGCACGAGACGTCACACATGATCCGTGCTGCCATATAAATACATAGATACATCCTGGTAACGATGATGACACGACACACCGGCGGCGCTCAAGTCACAACTTCATGTTATAGTAACGGATATAAAATCGCTCCGGTTTCTTGAAGCGGTCGTCCAGAATTAGAAACACGGCGGCTTTCTTGCTAAAACAGCGCCACACCTGCCCACAGGTTGTATGTGGTATTGCAGCTCAGCCCTATTGACTTCAATGAAGCTGACCTGCGTTACCAGATCCAACCTGTGGACAGGTGTGGCGCTGTTTAAGTAAAGAAGAAGCAATGTATATCTAGTTCTGGACAAGCAAGATAAGTCAATGAAGGCAAAGCTGTGCTGCAGCAGGAACGCCACAGTCTATGGAGGAGGGGCACGCCCCATTAAATGTGCAGCGTGTGAACGCAGGGGTTTCCCCAGTTTGTTGGGGCTCAGCCAATGACACTGAACAACGACAGGCGGTGACTTTTATTATTTATTTTCTTAAATAAATACACTTTACAGAAAAGAAACGATGATTTCTGGTTTGTGATTTCTGGGAAACGTCATCAGAGAAGAATTTCATACGAACAAATGATCATTGGGGGAGGGTACAGAATTGATGAGATCACAATACATGATGCAAACCAGGGTGGGGTCTACCTCACCCTAAACCCTCTCCGGGCCCAATCACTGTAATACTGACGGATGATCCGCGGAATACGATGAGCAGGAAACCGGATAACTGCGGCTGCCCCTCCCCCAACCCCAGAAACGACGCAGGATTCCCATTAAAATAAATTCATCAGACCCGTTGATCTCTGGTCATCGGTCACCGCGCGGACTGCCGGCCCACAATTTAAAAGAAAAAAAAATACACATTTCCTATGGAATATATTACAATTCTGTCATAAAAATACTTTGCTGACCAAAGTTAAGAAAAAAAACACCCACCCCCCCCCTCCCCCTCCCCCTCCCCTTCAGTAATCCTGTGCAAAAAACTCAAAAACAAGACACAAAGAAAATAAAAAAAAGATTTTTTTTGCCACGGGGGAGGAGGGGACACGGCCCAGTCGTCTTTTTTTTTGGTTGTAGATTTTATCTTTTTCTATAAAACTATTCCTTTAAGAGCTCTGTTTTACAAAAGAAAAAAAAAAAAAAAGTCAGTCAGTCTTGGAGTCTGAACAGAGGCGAAGCGAAAGTCGCCGGACAACAGGGAGAACGTGTTTATTACAAGTGCAGACGTCCGTCAATGCGCTATCCTACAACCTGACAAAGCGCCATCGCAAACCGCAGCTCTGACCTTCCGTCTCCAAGAAGGAAAAGACCCTGTGAGCACCGGACGCCCCCAACTCCTCACTCATTCAACGCCAGAATAATGTCGTCTTCTAGATCAGAGTTGTCTGAACTGTCGGCTGTGGAAGGAAACACAAATGTCAGCAGAATCGGGACATCACTGAGAATGCCGCCTATCACTAGAGAGCAGCGGTGACATCACTGAGAATGCAGCCTATCACTAGAGAGCAGCGGTGACATCACTGAGAAAGAAGCCTATCACTAGAGAGCAGCGGTGACGTCACTGAGAATGCAGCCTATCACTAGAGAGCAGCGGTGACGTCACAGAGAATGAAGCCTATCACTAGAGAGCAGCGGTGCCGTCACTGAGAATGCAGCCTATCAATAGAGAGCAGCGGTGACGTCACTGAGAAAGAAGCCTATCACTAGAGAGCAGCGGTGACGTCACTGAGAAAGAAGCCTATCACTAGAGAGCAGCGGTGACGTCACTGAGATGCAGCCTATCACTAGAGAGCAGCGGTGACGTCACAGAGAATGAAGCCTATCACTAGAGAGCAGCGGTGACGTCACTGAGAATGCAGCCTATCACTAGAGAGCAGCGGTGACGTCACTGAGAATGAAGCCTATCACTAGAGAGCAGCGGTGACGTCATGGAGAAAGAAGCCTATCACTAGAGAGCAGCGGTGACGTCAGAGAATGCAGCCTATCCATTCACTAGAGAACAGCGGTGACAAAGAATGCAGTTTATCCATTCACTAGAGAGCAGCGGTGACATCACAGAGATGGCAGAATTCTCTATTTGCAAATGTGTGATGGGAAATGTCACAACTATGGAGAGGGCCACATACACAACGTTCACAACTTACAGTCTCCCAGTATCATCTCCACTTCTGGGTCAATGTCCGAGTCTTCATCAGGACCATCCTCATCTCCATCTTCACCGTCATCTTCTTCCTCTTCCAGCAAGTTTGCAAGTTCTTCATCATCAGAGGGGGAGAAGTCGTTCTCTCCGTCCTCACCCGCCTGCTCACCCACCTCCTCCTCTTCCTCCAGCTCCGCATCCAGCAGGGGACCAAGATCATCAGAGTCATCGTCGTCGTCATCATCCTCCTCATCCTCTTGTTCTTCCTCTTCCTGAAAGTCAAGAGCTGTTAATCAGTA
>NC_134693.1:143720254-143732754 GCF_050947455.1 Rhinoderma darwinii
CTATAGATTCATCACACACAGAGGGATCTCATATATTCTATAGATTCATCACACACAGGGATCTTGTATATTCTATAGATTCATCACACACAGAGGGATCTCATATATTCTATAGATTCATCACACAGAGGGATCTCATATATTCTATAGATTCATCACACACAGAGGGATCTCATATATTCTATAGATTCATCACACACAGAGGGATCTCATATGCTATAGATTCATCACACACAGGGATCTCATATATTCTATAGATTCATCACACACAGAGGGATCTCATATGCTATAGATTCATCACACACAGAGGGATCTCATATATTCTATAGATTCATCACACACAGGGATCTCGTATATTCTATAGATTCATCACACACAGAGGGATCTCGTATATTCTATAGATTCATCACACACAGAGGGATCTCATATATTCTATAGATTCATCACACACAGAGGGATCTCGTATATTCTATAGATTCATCACACAGGGATCTTGTATATTCTATAGATTCATCACACACAGGGATCTTGTATATTCTATAGATTCATCACACAGAGGGATCTCATATATTCTATAGATTCATCACACAGAGGGATCTCATATATTCCATAGATTCATCACACACAGAGGGATCTCATATATTCTATAGATTCATCACACACAGAGGGATCTCATATGCTATAGATTCATCACACACAGAGGGATCTCATATATTCTATAGATTCATCACACACAGAGGGATCTCATATGCTATAGATTCATCACACACAGAGGGATCTCATATATTCTATAGATTCATCACACACAGGGATCTCATATATTCTATAGATTCATCACACACAGAGGGATCTCATATATTCTATAGATTCATCACACACGGATCTTGTATATTCTATAGATTCATCACACACAGAGGGATCTCATATATTCTATAGATTCATCACACACAGGGATCTCGTATATTCTATAGATTCATCACACACAGAGGGATCTCGTATATTCTATAGATTCATCACACACAGGGATCTCGTATATTCTATAGATTCATCACACACAGGGATCTCGTATATTCTATAGATTCATCACACACAGGGATCTCGTATATTCTATAGATTCATCACACACAGGGATCTCATATTCTATAGATTCATCACACACAGAGGGATCTCATATATTCTATAGATTCATCACACACAGGGATCTTGTATATTCTATAGATTCATCACACACAGAGGGATCTCATATATTCTATAGATTCATCACACAGAGGGATCTCATATATTCTATAGATTCATCACACACAGAGGGATCTCATATATTCTATAGATTCATCACACACAGAGGGATCTCATATGCTATAGATTCATCACACACAGAGGGATCTCATATATTCTATAGATTCATCACACACAGGGATCTCGTATATTCTATAGATTCATCACACACAGAGGGATCTCGTATATTCTATAGATTCATCACACACAGAGGGATCTCATATATTCTATAGATTCATCACACACAGAGGGATCTCGTATATTCTATAGATTCATCACACACAGAGGGATCTCGTATATTCTATAGATTCATCACACACAGGGATCTCGTATATTCTATAGATTCATCACACACAGAGGGATCTCGTATATTCTATAGATTCATCACACACAGAGGGATCTCGTATATTCTATAGATTCATCACACACAGAGGGATCTCATATTCTATAGATTATCACACAGAGGGATCTCATATTCTATAGATTCATCACACACAGAGGGATCACATATATTCTATAGATTCATCACACACAGAGGGATCTCGTATATTCTATAGATTCATCACACACAGAGGGATCTTGTATATTCTATAGATTCATCACACACAGAGGGATCTCATATATTCTATAGATTCATCACAGAGGGATCTCGTATATTCTATAGATTCATCACACAGGGATCTCGTATATTCTATAGATTCATCACACACAGGGATCTCATATATTCTATAGATTCATCACACACAGGGATCTTGTATATTCTATAGATTCATCACACACAGGGATCTCATATATTCTATAAATTCATCACACAGAGGGATCTCATATATTCTATAGATTCATCACACACAGAGGGATCTCGTATATTCTATAGATTCATCACACACAGAGGGATCTCGTATATTCTATAGATTCATCACACACAGAGGGATCTCATATATTCTATAGATTCATCACACACAGAGGGATCTCGTATATTCTATAGATTCATCACACACAGAGGGATCTCGTATATTCTATAGATTCATCACACACAGAGGGATCTCGTATATTCTATAGATTCATCACACACAGAGGAATCTCGTATATTCTATAGATTCATCACACACAGGGATCTCGTATATTCTATAGATTCATCACACACAGAGGGATCTTGTATATTCTATAGATTCATCACACACAGAGGGATCTCGTATATTCTATAGATTCATCACACACAGGGATCTCGTATATTCTATAGATTCATCACACACAGGGATCTCATATATTCTATAGATTCATCACACAGGGATCTCATATATTCTATAGATTCATCACACAGAGGGATCTCGTATATTCTATAGATTCATCACACACAGAGGGATCTCGTATATTCTATAGATTCATCACACACAGAGGGATCTGATATATTCTATATTCATTACACACAGAGGGATCTCATATATTCTATAGATTTATCACACACAGAGGGATCTCATATATTCTATAGATTCATCACACACAGAGGGATCTCGTATATTCTATAGATTCATTACACACAGAGGGATCTGATATATTCTATAGATTCATTACACACAGAGGGATCTCATATATTCTATAGATTCATCACACACACAGAGGGATCTCATATATTCTATAGATTCATCACACACACAGAGGGATCTATTTCCAGCAGTTTCTTCTTGTAATGTTGATGATTATGAGAACAGTTACTGAAAACCCAAAATTTAGTGTCTCAGAAAATGAGAATATTATATAAGCCCAATATCAAAAATGATTTTTAATACAGAAATGTCGTCCTACCGAGAAGTCTGTCCAGTATCTGCCCCCAATACTTGGCTGGGGCTCCGACTCTGCATGAATTACTGCATCAATGCTGCGTGGCATGGAGGCGATCAGCCTGTGGCACTGCTGAGGTGATATCAATGCGTCGTGGCATGGAGGCGATCAGCCTGTGGCACTGCTGAGGTGTTATCAATGCAGCGTGGCATGGGGGCGATCAGCCTGTGGCACGGCTGAGGTGTCAGCAATGCGGCGTGGCATGGAGGCGATCAGCCTGTGGCACTGCTGAGGTGTTATCAATGCGGCGTGACATGAAGGCGATCAGCCTGTGGCACTGCTGAGGTGTTATCAATGCGGCGTGGCATGGGGGCGATCAGCCTGTGGCACTGCTGAGGTGTTATCAATGCGGCGTGGCATGTAGGCGATCAGCCTGTGGCACTGCTGAGGTGTTAACAATGCGGCGTGGCATGGAGGCGATCAGCCTGTGGCACTGCTGAGGTGATATCAATGCGTCGTGGCATGGAGGCGATCAGCCTGTGGCACTGCTGAGGTGTTATCAATGCAGCGTGGCATGGGGCAATCAGCCTGTGGCACGGCTGAGGTGTCAGCAATGCGGCGTGGCATGGAGGCGATCAGCCTGTGGCACTGCTGAGGTGTTATCAATGCGGCGTGGCATGGAGGCGATCAGCCTGTGGCACTGCTGAGGTGATATCAATGCGTCGTGGCATGGAGGCGATCAGCCTGTGGCACTGCTGAGGTGTTATCAATGCAGCGTGGCATGGGGGCGATCAGCCTGTGGCACGGCTGAGGTGTCAGCAATGCGGCGTGGCATGGAGGCGATCAGCCTGTGGCACTTCTGAGGTGTTATCAATGCGGCGTGACATGAAGGCGATCAGTCTGTGGCACTGCTGAGGTGTTATCAATGCGGCGTGGCATTGGGGGCGATCAGCCTGTGGCACTGCTGAGGTGTTATCAATGCGGCGTGGCATGGGGGCGATCAGCCTGTGGCACAGCTGAGGTGTTATCAATGCGGCGTGGCATGGGGGCGATCAGCCTGTGGCACTGCTGAGGTGTTATCAATGCGGCGTGGCATGGGGGCGATCAGCCTGTGGCACTGCTGAGGTGTTATCAATGCAGCGTGGCATGGAGGCGATCAGCCTGTGGCACTGCTGAGGGGTTATCAATGTGGCGTGGCATGGAGGCGATCAGCCTGTGGCACTGCTGAGGTGTTATCAATGCGGCGTGGCATGGAGGCGATCAGCCTGTGGCACTGCTGAGGTGATATCAATGCGGCGTGCCATGGAGGTGATCAGCCTGTGGCACTGCTGAGGTGTTATCAATGTGGCGTGGCATGGAGGCGATCAGCCTGTGGTACTGCTGAGGTGATATCAATGCGGCGTGGCATGGAGGTGATCAGCCTGTGGCACTGCTGAGGTGATATCAATGCAGCGTGGCATGGAGGCGATCAGCCTGTGGCACTGCTGAGGGGTTATCAATGCGGCATGGCATGGAGGTGATCAGCCTGTGGCACTGCTGAGGTGTTATGGAGACCAGGTTGTATGATATCGGCCTTCAGCTCGTCGGCATTGTTGGGTCTGGGGTCTCATCTTCCTCCTGACAATACCCTGTAGATTCTCTATGGGGTTTAGGTCGGCGAGTTTGCTGGCCAATCAGGCGCAGTGATCCTGAGGTTATTACACCAGGTGTTGGCACTTTTGGCAGTGTGGGCAGGTGCCAAGTCCTGCTGGAAAATGAAATCAGCGTCTCCATAAAGCTGTCAGCAGAGGGAAGCATGAAGTGCTGGGAATGTCCTGCTAGACGCTGCGCTGACTCCGGACCTGATATAACACAGTGGACCAAACACCAGCAGATGACACGGCCCCCAAACCATCGCTGACTGCGGACACTTCACACTGGAGTGCAGGACACTTCACACTGGAGTGCAGGACACTTCACACTGGAGTGCAGGACACTTCACACTGGAGCGCAGGACACTTCACACTGGAGCGCAGGACACTTCACACTGGAGCGCAGGACACTTGGACTGACACCTCTCCACTCTTCCTCCAGACTCCGGGACCTTCCAAATGAAATGCAAAATTGACTTTCCTCTGAGAACAGAACTGTGGACACCGAGCAGCAGACCCGTCATTGTAAAGCCTTAGGCTGGGTTCACACGACCTATTTTCAGACGTAAACTAGGCGTATTATGCCTCGTTTTACGCCTGAAAATAGGGCTGCAATACATCGGCAAACATCTGCCCATTCATTTGAATGGGTTTGCCGACGTACTGTGCCGACGACCTGTCACTTACGTGTCGTCGTTTGACAGCTGTCAAACAACGACGCGTAAATTGACTGCCTCGGCAAAGAAGTGCGGGACACTTATATACATGATATGCGGGACACTTATATACATGATATGCGGGACACTTATATACATTATATGCGGGACAATTATATACATTATATGCGGGACACTTATATACATTATATGCGGGACAATTATATACATTATATGCGGGACACTTATATACATTATATGCGGGACACTTATATACATTATATGCGGGACAATTATATACATTATATGCGGGACACTTATATACATTATATGCGGGACACTTATATACATTATATGCGGGACACTTATATACATTATATGCGGGACACTTCTATACATTATATGCGGGACACTTCTATACATTATATGCGGGACACTTCTATACATTATATGCGGGACACTTCTATACATTATATGCGGGACACTTCTATACATTATATGCGGGACACTTCTATACATTATATGCGGGACACTTCTATACATTATATGCGGGACACTTATATACATTATATGCGGGACACTTATATACATTATATGCGGGACACATATATACATTATATGCGGGACACTTATATACATTATATGCGGGACACTTATATACATTATATGCGGGACACTTATATACATTATATGCGGGAGACCTATATACATTATATGCGGGACACTTATATACATTATATGCGGGACACTTATATACATTATATGCGGGACACTTATATACATTATATGCGGGACACTTATATACATTATATGCGGGACACTTATATACATTATATGCGGGACACCTATATACATTATATGCGGGACACTTATATACATTATATGCGGGACACTTATATACATTATATGCGGGACACTTATATACATTATATGCGGGGCACTTATATACATTATATGCGGGGCACTTATATACATTATATGCGGGACACTTATATACATTATATGCGGGACACTTATATACATTATATGCGGGACACTTATATACATTATATGCGGGACACTTATATACATTATATGCGGGACACTTATATACATTACATGCGGGACACTTATATACATTACATGCGGGACACTTATATACATTACATGCGGGACACTTATATACATTACATGCGGGACACTTATATACATTACATGCGGGACACTTATATACATTACATGCGGGACACTTATATACATTACATGCGGGACACTTATATACATTACATGCGGGACACTTCTATACATTACATGCGGGACACTTCTATACATTACATGCGGGACACTTCTATACATTACATGCGGGACACTTCTATACATTACATGCGGGACACTTCTATACATTATATGCGGGACACTTCTATACATTATATGCGGGACACTTCTATACATTATATGCGGGACACTTCTATACATTATATGCGGGACACTTCTATACATTATATGCGGGACACTTATATACATTATATGCGGGACACTTATATACATTATATGCGGGACACTTATATACATTATATGCGGGACACTTATATACATTATATGCGGGACACTGATATACATTATATGCGGGACACTGATATACATTATATGCGGGACACTTATATACATTATATGCGGGACACTTCTATACATTATATGCGGGACACTTCTATACATTATATGCGGGACAATTATATACATTATATGCGGGACACTTATATACATTATATGCGGGACACTTATATACATTATATGCGGGACACTTATATACATTATATGCGGGACACTGATATACAATATATGCGGGACACATATACATTATATGCGGGACACTTCTATACATTATATGCGGGACACTTCTATACATTATATGCGGGACACTTCTATACATTATATGCGGGACACTTCTATACATTATATGCGGGACACTTCTATACATTATATGCGGGACACTTATATACATTATATGCGGGACACTTATATACATTATATGCGGGACACTTATATACATTATATGCGGGACACTTATATACATTATATGCGGGACACTTATATACATTATATGCGGGACACTTATATACATTATATGCGGGACACTTATATACATTATATGCGGGACACTTATATACATTATATGCGGGACACTTATATACATTACATGCGGGACACTTATATACATTACATGCGGGACACTTATATACATTACATGCGGGACACTTATATACATTACATGCGGGACACTTATATACATTACATGCGGGACACTTATATACATTACATGCGGGACACTTATATACATTACATGCGGGACACTTATATACATTATATGCGGGACACTTCTATACATTATATGCGGGACACTTCTATACATTATATGCGGGACACTTCTATACATTATATGCGGGACACTTCTATACATTATATGCGGGACACTTCTATACATTATATGCGGGACACTTATATACATTATATGCGGGACACTTATATACATTATATGCGGGACACTTATATACATTATATGCGGGACACTTATATACATTATATGCGGGACACTTATATACATTATATGCGGGACACTTATATACATTATATGCGGGACACTTATATACATTACATGCGGGACACTTATATACATTACATGCGGGACACTTATATACATTACATGCGGGACACTTATATACATTACATGCGGGACACTTATATACATTACATGCGGGACACTTATATACATTATATGCGGGACACTTCTATACATTATATGCGGGACACTTCTATACATTATATGCGGGACACTTCTATACATTATATGCGGGACACTTATATACATTATATGCGGGACACTTATATACATTATATGCGGGACACTTATATACATTATATGCGGGACACTTATATACATTATATGCGGGACACTTATATACATTATATGCAGGACACTTATATACATTATATGCGGGACACTTATATACATTATATGCAGGGCACTTATATACACTATATGCGGGACACTTATATACATTATATGCGGGACACTTATATACATTATATGCGGGACACTTATATACATTATATGCAGGGCACTTCTTTGCAACGTAATTTGAGCCGTTCTTCATTGAACTCAATGAAGAGCAGCTCAAGATATACGAGGAGGAGCATTTACGGCTGAAACGACGCAGCTGTTTTAAAACTTCTGAAAACAGGCTGTCATTTCAGCCGTAAAAGCCTCTCATCGTGTGAACATACCCTTAGGAAACCTTTGCAGGTGTTTTGTGCTGATTCGCTGATTAGAGGGTCACACCGGGAGGCGACAATCTGCAACTAACACCCAATATTCTCATTTTCTGAGACAGTAAATTTTGGGTTTTCAGTGACTGTTCCCATAATCATCAACATTACAAGAAGAAACTGCTGGAAATAGATCCCTCTGTGTGTGATGAATCTATAGAATATATGAGATCCCTCTGTGTGTGATGAATCTATAGAATATATGAGATCCCTCTGTGTGTGATGAATCTATAGAATATATGAGATCCCTCTGTGTGATGAATCTATAGAATATACGAGATCCTCTGTGTGTGATGAATCTATAGAATATATGAGATCCCTCTGTGTGTGTGATGAATCTATAGAATATATGAGATCCCTCTGTGTGTGGTGAATCTATAGAATATATGAGATCCCTCTGTGTGTGATGAATCTATAGAATATATGAGATCCCTCTGTGTGTGATGAATCTATAGAATATAGGAGATCCCTGTGTGTGATGAATCTATAGAATATATGAGATCCCTCTGTGTGTGATGAATCTATAGAATATACGAGATCCCTCTGTGTGATGAATCTATAGAATATATGAGATCCCTCTGTGTGTGATGAATCTATAGAATATATGAGATCCCTCTGTGTGTGATGAATCTATAGAATATATGTGATCCCTCTGTGTGTGATGAATCTATAGAATATAGGAGATCCCTCTGTGTGTGATGAATCTATAGAATATATGAGATCCCTCTGTGTGTGTGATGAATCTATAGAATATATGAGATCCCTCTGTGTGTGGTGAATCTATAGAATATATGAGATCCCTCTGTGTGTGATGAATCTATAGAATATATGAGATCCCTCTGTGTGTGATGAATCTATAGAATATAGGAGATCCCTGTGTGTGATGAATCTATAGAATATATGAGATCCCTCTGTGTGTGATGAATCTATAGAATATATGAGATCCCTCTGTGTGTGATGAATCTATAGAATATAGGAGATCCCTGTGTGTGATGAATCTATAGAATATATGAGATCCCTCTGTGTGTGATGAATCTATAGAATATATGAGATCCCTGTGTGTGATGAATCTATAGAATATACGAGATCCCTCTGTGTGTGATCAATCTATAGAATATATGAGATCCCTCTGTGTGTGATGAATCTATAGAATATACGAGATCCCTCTGTGTGATGAATCTATAGAATATATGAGATCCCTCTGTGTGTGATGAATCTATAGAATATATGAGATCCCTCTGTGTGTGATGAATCTATAGAATATATGAGATCCCTCTGTGTGTGATGAATCTATAGAATATATGAGATCCATCTGTGTGTGATGAATCTATAGAATATATGAGATCCCTCTGTGTGTGATGAATCTATAGAATATATGAGATCCCTCTGTGTGTGATGAATCTATAGAATATATGAGATCCCTCTGTGTGTGATGAATCTATAGAATATATGAGATCCCTCTGTGTGTGATGAATCTATAGAATATATGAGATCCCTCTGTGTGTGATGAATCTATAGAATATATGAGATCCCTCTGTGTGTGATGAATCTATAGAATATATGAGATCCTTCTGTGTGTGATGAATCTATAGAATATATGAGATCCCTCTGTGTGTGATGAATCTATAGAATATATGAGATCCCGCTGAATGTGATGAATCTATAGAATATATGAGATCCCTCTGTGTGTGATGAATCTATAGAATATACGAGATCTCTCTGTGTGTGATGAATCTATAGAATATATGAGATCCCTCTGTGTGTGATGAATCTATAGAATATACGAGATCCCTCTGTGTGTGATGAATCTATAGAATATACGAGATCCCTCTGTGTGATGAATCTATAGAATATACGAGATCCCTCTGTGTGATGAATCTATAGAATATACGAGATCCCTCTGTGTGATGAATCTATAGAATATACGAGATCCCTCTGTGTGTGATGAATCTATAGAATATACGAGATCCCTCTGTGTGATGAATCTATAGAATATATGAGATCCCTCTGTGTGTGATGAATCTATAGAATATATGAGAGCCCTCTGTGTGTGATGAATCTATAGAATATGAGATCCCTCTGTGTGTGATGAATCTATAGAATATAGGAGATCCCTCTGTGTGTGATGAATCTATAGAATATAGGAGATCCCTCTGTGTGTGATGAATCTATAGAATATATGAGATCCCTCTGTGTGTGATGAATCTATAGAATATACGAGATCCCTCTGTGTGATGAATCTATAGAATATATGAGATCCCTCTGTGTGTGATGAATCTATAGAATATACGAGATCCCTTTGTGTGATGAATCTATAGAATATACGAGATCCCTCTGTGTGTGATGAATCTATAGAATATATGAGAACCCTCTGTGTGTGATGAATCTATAGAATATATGAGATCCCTCTGTGTGTGATGAATCTATAGAATATACGAGATCCCTCTGTGTGTGATGAATCTATAGAATATAGGAGATCCCTCTGTGTGTGATGAATCTATAGAATATATGAGATCCCTCTGTGTGTGATGAATCTATAGAATATACGAGATCCCTCTGTGTGATGAATCTATAGAATATACGAGATCCCTCTGTGTGTGATGAATCTATAGAATATACGAGATCCCTCTGTGTGATGAATCTATAGAATGAGACACTTTATATCTATACACCTCTATATACACACACACATCTATACACACACCTACACATCTATACACACCTATATACACACACACCTCTATATATACACTTACACACACCTTCTACACACACACACACACACACACACACACACACACACATCTCTATACACACACATCTATATACACACACATCTCTATACACCTCTATATATACACACACCTCTATATACATACACACACACACACACACCTATATACATATACACACACACACACACACACATCTCTATACACACACATCTCTATACACCTCTATATATACACACACCTCTATATACATACACACACACATCTCTATACACACACACACACACACACACACACACACACACACCTATATACATATACACACACACACACCTATACACACACACCTCTATATATACACACACACACACATCTCTATACACCTATATATACACACATCTCTACACACACATCTCTATACACACCTCTATATACACACACCTCTATATACACACACCTCTATATACACACATCTCTATACACCTCTATATACACACACACATCTCTATACACACATCTCTTTACACATAAAGCTACACACACACACACACACACACACACACACACACACACATACATATCTCTATATATAAACACATCTCTACATACACACACACACACACATTTATCTCTACACACACACATATATCACACACACACAATCTCTATACTCACACATACATCTCTATACGCATAAATCTCTACACACACACCTCTATATACGCACACACATCTATACACACCTCTATATACCCCCCCCCCACACACACACACAGATCTCTATACACCTCTCTATATACACATCCCTCTATACACACACACCTCTATATATACACACACACCTCTATATATACACACACACCTCTATACGCACACATACATCTCTATACACATAAATCTCTACATACACACACACACACACACACACGCATCCATCTCTACACACACACACACACACGCATCCATCTCTACACACACACACCTCTATATACGCGCACACACATCTATACACACCTCTATATATATATATATATATATATACACACACACACAGACCTCTATACACACATCTCTATACACACACATACATCTCTACACACACACACACACACACACACAGATCC
>NC_134693.1:143735254-143865272 GCF_050947455.1 Rhinoderma darwinii
ATAATGGTTTTTTCAGTTTATTGTGGGTAGTGTTAGGAGCCTTAAAGAGGCCGTCACCACATTATAAGTGGCCTATATTGTACATGATGTGATCGGCGCTGTAATGTAGAGAACAGTGGTCCTAGTAATAAAGAGGCTCTGTCACCACATTATAAGTGGCCTATATTGTACATGATGTGATCGGCGCGGTAATGTAGATAACAGTGGTCCTAGTAATAAAGAGGCTGTCACCACATTATAAGTGCCCTGTCTCCTACATGATGTGATCGGCGCTGTAATGTAGTGTTTCTTATTTAGAAAAACGATCATTTTTGACGGAGTTATGACCTTTTTTAGCTTTATGCTAATGAGTTTCTCAATGGACAACTGGGCGTGTTTTACTTTTTGACCAAGTGGGCGTTGTACAGAGGAGTGTATGACGCTGACCAATCAGTGACCAATCAGCGTCATGCACTTCTCTCCATTCATTTACACTGCAAATAGCCATATAGCTATATCACTATGTGCAGCCACATAAACACACTATAACATTACTGCAGTGTCCTCATAATGAATATATATCACCTCCAGCCAGGACGTGATGTGTATTCAGACTCCTGTCACTTCTCTGCACTTCTCTGTGATTTACAGCATAGCAGGCGTAGTCTCGCGAGATTACGCTGTAAACTGTCATCCACAGTGAGATCTCGCTGTGCTGTAAATCACACAGACGCTACAGAAGTGTCAGGATTCTGAATACACATCCCGTCCTGGCTGGAGGTAATGTGTATTCACTGTCAGGACACTGCAGTAATGTTACAGTGTGTTTATGGGGCAGCACATAGTGATATAACTATATTGCTATGTGCTGTATATATGAATGGAGAGAAGTGCATGACGCTGATTGGTCACTGATTGGTCAGAGTCATACACTCCTCTGTACAACGCCCACTTGGTAAAACGTAAAACACGCCTAGTTGTCCATTGAGAAACTCATTAGCATAAATCTAAAATAGGTCATAACTCCGTCAAAAATGATCATTTTTCTAAATAAAAAACACTGCTGTAATCTACATTACAACGTCGATCACATCATGTACAATATAGGCCTCTTACAATGTGGTGACAGAGCCTCTTTAACTATAGGGGAGGACTATATAGAGCGATCCGAGTAACGACCGCTCGTCCCCATCCATAGCTCCGTGTGACAGGAGCAAACGGCCGAATATCGGCAGGTGTAAAAGGCCCTGTGTGTGGTGCATTCATTTACAGTGTTTAACACAATTCTATTCAGGGGCACAGTGTATAGTACTATTATATTCAGGAGCACAGTGTATAGTACTATTATATTCAGGAGTACAGTGTATAGTACTATTATATTCAGGAGTGCAGTGTATAGTACTATTATATTCAGGAGTACAGTGTATAGTACTATTATATTCAGGAGTACAGTGTATAGTACTATTATATTCAGGAGTACAGTGTATAGTACTATTATATTCAGGAGTACAGTGTATAGTACTATTATATTCAGGAGTACAGTGTATAGTACTATTATATTCAGGAGTCCAGTGTATAGTACTATTATATTCAGGAGCACAGTGTATAGTACTATTATATTCAGGAGTACAGTGTATAGTACTATTATATTCAGGAGCGCAGTGTATAGTACTATTATATTCAGGAGTGCAGTGTATAGTACTATTATATTCAGGAGTACAGTGTATAGTACTATTATATTCAGGGGCACAGTGTATAGTACTATTATATTCAGGAGCACAGTGTATAGTACTATTATATTCAGGAGTACAGTGTATAGTACTATTATATTCAGGAGTCCAGTGTATAGTACTATTATATTCAGGAGCACAGTGTATAGTACTATTATATTCAGGAGTACAGTGTATAGTACTATTATATTCAGGAGCGCAGTGTATAGTACTATTATATTCAGGAGTGCAGTGTATAGTACTATTATATTCAGGAGTGCAGTGTATAGTACTATTATATTCAGGAGTACAGTGTATAGTACTATTATATTCAGGAGCACAGCGTATAGTACTATTATATTCAGGAGCACAGTGTATAGTACTATTATATTCAGGAGTACAGTGTATAGTACTATTATATTCAGGAGTACAGTGTATAGTACTATTATATTCAGGAGCACAGCGTATAGTACTATTATATTCAGGAGTACAGTGTATAGTACTATTATATTCAGGAGCGCAGTGTATAGTGCTATTATATTCAGGAGCGCGGTGTATAGTACTATTATATTCAGGAGCACAGTGTATAGTACTATTATATACAGGAGCGCAGTGTATAGTACTATTATATTCAGGAGCGCAGTGTATAGTGCTATTATATTCAGGAGTACAGTGTATAGTACTATTATATACAGGAGCGCAGTGTATAGTACTATTATATTCAGGAGCGCAGTGTATAGTACTATTATATTCAGGAGTACAGTGTATAGTACTATTATATACAGGAGCGCAGTGTATAGTACTATTATATTCAGGAGCACAGTGTATAGTACTATTATATTCAGGAGCACAGTGTATAGTACTATTATATTCAGGAGCGCAGTGTATAGTACTATTATATTCAGGAGCACAGTGTATAGTGCTATTATATTCAGGAGTGCAGTGTATAGTACTATTATATTCAGGAGCGCAGTGTATAGTACTATTATATTCAGGAGTACAGTGTATAGTACTATTATATTCAGGAGCACAGTGTATAGTACTATTATATTCAGGAGTACAGCGTATAGTACTATTATATTCAGGAGTACAGTGTATAGTACTATTATATTCAGGAGTACAGTGTATAGTACTATTATATTCAGGAGTGCAGTGTATAGTACTATTATATTCAGGAGCACAGTGTATAGTGCTATTATATTCAGGAGTGCAGTGTATAGTACTATTATATTCAGGAGCACAGTGTATAGTACTATTATATTCAGGAGCACAGCGTATAGTACTATTATATTCAGGAGCGCAGTGTATAGTACTATTATATTCAGGAGTACAGTGTATAGTACTATTATATTCAGGAGTACCGTGTATAGTACTATTATATTCAGGAGCACAGCGTATAGTACTATTATATTCAGGAGTACAGTGTATAGTACTATTATATTCAGGAGCGCAGTGTATAGTGCTATTATATACAGGAGCGCAGTGTATAGTACTATTATATTCAGGAGCACAGTGTATAGTGCTATTAGATTCAGGAGTACAGTGTATAGTACTATTATATTCAGGAGCGCAGTGTATAGTACTATTATATTCAGGAGCGCAGTGTATAGTACTATTATATTCAGGAGCGCAGTGTATAGTACTATTATATTCAGGAGCGCAGTGTATAGTACTATTATATTCAGGAGCGCAGTGTATAATACTATTATATTCAGGAGCGCAGTGTATAGTACTATTATATTCAGGAGCGCAGTGTATAGTACTATTATATTCAGGAGTGCAGTGTATAGTACTATTATATTCAGGGGCGCAGTGTATAGTACTATTATATTCAGGGCCACAGTGTATAGTATTATTATAATCAGGAGCGCAGTGTATAATACTATTATATTCAGGAGAACAGTGTATAGTACTATTATATTCAGGAGCACAGTGTATAGTACTATTATATTCAGGAGCGCAGTGTATAGTACTATTATATTCAGGGGTACAGTGTATAATACTATTATATTCAGGAGTACAGTGTATAGTACTATTATATTCAGGAGTACAGTGTATAGTACTATTATATTCAGGAGTACAGTGTATAGTACTATTCTATACAGGAGCGCAGTGTATAGTATTATATTCGGGGGCAGTGTATAGTACTATTCTATACAGGAGCGCAGTGTATAGTATTATATTCGGGGGCACAGTGTATGATACGATTATATTTAGGAGCATAGAGTGCGGCACCATAAGAATTTGATCTTCGTTTATAGGTGTGTAAATGTTGGAAAAGTGAGGCACTGAAGAAGTCTGAGCGGAAAACAGTAGAAATGATTCGTGGCCGGCCGAAGTCATCATAGGGGATCAAAGAAAATAGAAAAAGAACGACTCGAATCTGAGAAGTTGTCACCAGTGAGTCACTAAATGTAAATGTTTATTCTCCCTGCGACTGATCAGTACTATCGTTCTTTTTTTGTGAAACCACAACTCCCAGCATATCCTTAACATCATTCAGGCTATACTGGGAGCTGTAGTTTTATGCCGTACAAACCTATATGACAGGAGTTAAACTGAATTTACAATTGATCTCTGTACTGAGCTGCATTTGTACTTGTGCTGTATTTATGTACTGAGCTCGGTTCACCAAGCTGAATACATATAAACACCACCAAAGAGAAGGTCATAACATATATACAACACTAGAACCAAGCTCAGTACATATATATACAGCAGAACCAAGCTCAGTACATATATACAACAGCAGAACCAAGCTCAGTACATATATACAACAGCAGAACCAAGCTCAGTACATATATACAACAGCAGAACCAAGCTCAGTACATATATACAACAGCAGAACCAAGCTCAGTACATATATACAACAGCAGAACCAAGCTCAGTACATATATACAGCACCAGAACCAAGCTCAGTACATATATACAGCACCAGAACCAAGCTCAGTACATATATACAGCACCAGAACCAAGCTCAGTACATATATACAACAGCAGAACCAAGCTCAGTACATATATACAACAGCAGAACCAAGCTCAGTACATATATACAGCACCAGAACCAAGCTCAGTACATATATACAGCACCAGAACCAAGCTCAGTACATATATACAGCACCAGAACCAAGCTCAGTACATATATACAGCACCAGAACAAAGCTCAGTACATATATACAGCACCAGAACAAAGCTCAGTACATATATACAGCACCAGAACAAAGCTCAGTACATATATACAGCACCAGAACAAAGCTCAGTACATATATACAGCACCAGAACAAAGCTCAGTACATATATACAGCACCAGAACAAAGCTCAGTACATATATACAGCACCAGAACAAAGCTCAGTACATATATACAGCACCAGAACAAAGCTCAGTACATATATACAGCACCAGAACAAAGCTCAGTACATATATACAGCACCAGAACAAAGCTCAGTACATATATACAGCACCAGAACAAAGCTCAGTACATATATACAGCACCAGAACAAAGCTCAGTACATATATACAGCACCAGAACAAAGCTCAGTACATATATACAGCACCAGAACAAAGCTCAGTACATATATACAGCACCAGAACAAAGCTCAGTACATATATACAGCACCAGAACAAAGCTCAGTACATATATACAGCACCAGAACAAAGCTCAGTACATATATACAGCACCAGAACAAAGCTCAGTACATATATACAGCACCAGAACAAAGCTCAGTACATGTACATGTATACAATACCAAAACAAAGCTCAGTACATATACAGTACTGAGCTTGGTTTTGGTGCTGTATTTATGTACAAAGCTTGTTTTTTTTATGCTGTATATATGTACTGAGCTTTGTTCTGGTGCTGTATATTTGTACTGAGCTTGGTTCTGGGGATGTATATATGTACTGAGCTTGGTTCTGGGGATGTATATATGTACTGAGCTTGGTTCTGGGGATGTATATATGTACTGAGCTTGGTTCTGGGGATGTATATATGTACTGAGCTTGGTTCTGGGGATGTATATATGTACTGAGCTTGGTTCTGGGGATGTATATATGTACTGAGCTTGGTTCTGGGGATGTATATATGTACTGAGCTTGGTTCTGGGGATGTATATATGTACTGAGCTTGGTTCTGGGGATGTATATATGTACTGAGCTTGGTTCTGGGGATGTATATATGTACTGAGCTTGGTTCTGGGGATGTATATATGTACTGAGCTTGGTTCTGGGGATGTATATATGTACTGAGCTTTGTTCTGGTGTTGTATATATGTACTGAGCTTTGTTCTGGTGCTGTATATATGTACTGAGCTCGGTTCTGGCACAGTAGCCAAGAAAGTTGCGATATACGCGTTGGGGGTGTCACGTTGTTTTGTGGTGTATCCTTGTCCGCAAAACAGGGAACCTGTTAAAAATTTGAATCTCACCTGTGTGTGTGTGTGTGTGTGTGTGTGTGTGTGTATATACACATACACACATACGTGCTCATCTGTGCCTACACATAACCCTACATTGTCTGGCTTTAATGATTCGGATACTGATAGTTTGTTTGGCGTTTGTTGTATTTTCTCCTTTTGCTCTTCTGAATTTCCACTTGATTTTTGTTCTGGACTTTTAGGCCTTATTCACACGAATGTGTCCGTTTTGCGCGCGTAAAAAAAAGTGTTTTTCCTGCGTTGCGGTTCCGTGTGACATGGGGCTTGTCTGCGTTTTTTACATCTGCAAAATAAACAAAGTATTTTTCTTTTTCTCATCATTTCTTTAGTATCTGTTGCGTGAATCAGGCACAGCACATGGATGTGCGTCCGTGTTTTTTACGCACCCATTGACCTCAATGGGTGCGTGATGCACAAAAAACGCACAAGTGTAGGACATGGTGAGTTTCACACAACGGACACACGCTGAGTGAAAAACACAATGTCTGAATGGCCCCATTGACTTGCATAGGTCCGTGCGACGTGCGTTATTTTCACACGCGTATCACGGAAGTGAAATACGCTCGTGTGAATTAGGCCTTAGACTTGGTGTGTTTTTGGTGCTTCTGCGTCTGTTGCTGCTGTTCACAATCCCCATTAATTCTAAGTCACTGAACTGGGTGACGACCTCTGCGCCCCTCATCATCATCATCATCATCACAGCAATGGTCACCCGGCTCTCTGCCTCGTTATGTAGCAACATGGGAGCGGGGGATGGGCTGCTGCAGAACTAGACCTGTTTTCCATTCAGGAATGTAAGAAAGCTGAGTGACGTCCTGGGAGCCGTGAGCGTGTCCATCACTCTGCTTTATTACTACCTGATAAAACGAGTGAATGGCTGAATATCGGACGACGGGTTTTATGGGGGAAAGTATCACTGCAGCCGGGATTATTTCCATTCACTTCTTCTGGTTTGCATGATTTCAAACACGGTAAAATGCACCTGGTGGGGGAGGGGGGGGGGGTGTAATACAAGATCCAATTAATCAGGTGTCATTCACATGGCCTGAAAACCGTCTCCGGTCAGTACGAGGTCCGGTCTCCTTTATCCACAGGCCGAGCCGGACTGTAAGAAAATGATTCTATTACAGATCTGTCCTGACTGCCCCCATGAAATGCAACATCACCCCAGAAATCAGAGTGGCGCTCCCCAGACAGCAGAGCATCACACCCCAGACATCAGAGCGGCGCTCCCCAGGCATCAGAGCGTCGCTCCCCAGGCATCAGAGCGTCGCTCCCCAGACATCAGAGCGTCGCTCCCCAGACAGCAGAGCGTCGCTCCCCAGACAGCAGAGCGTCGCTCCCCAGACAGCAGAGCGTCGCTCCCCAGACAGCAGAGCGTCGCTCCCCAGACATCAGAGCGTCGCTCCCCAGACATCAGAGCGTCGCTCCCCAGACATCAGAGCGTCGCTCCCCAGACATCAGAGCGTCGCTCCCCAGACATCAGAGCGTCGCTCCCCAGACATCAGAGCGTCGCTCCCCAGACATCAGTGCGTCGCACCCGACAGCAGAGCGTCGCACCCGACATCAGAGCGTCGCTCCCCAGACATCAGAGCGTCGCTCCCCAGACATCAGAGCGTCGCACCCCAGACAGCAGAGCGTCGCACCCCAGACAGCAGAGCGTCGCACCCCAGACAGCAGAGCGTCGCTCCCCAGACAGCAGAGCGTCGCTCCCCAGACAGCAGAGCGTCGCGCCCCAGACATCAGAGCGTCGAACACCAGACATCAGAGCGTCGCTCCCCAGACATCAGAGCGTCGCTCCCCAGACATCAGAGCGTCGCTCCCCAGACATCAGAGCGTCGCTACCCAGACATCAGAGCGTCGCTCCCCAGACATCAGAGCGTCGCTCCCCAGACAGCAGAGCGTCGCTCCCCAGACAGCAGAGCGGCGCTCCCCAGACATCAGAACGGCGCTCCCCAGACATCAGAACGGCGCGCCCCAGACAGCAGAGCGTCGCGCCCCAGACAGCAGAGCGTCGCGCCCCAGACAGCAGAGCGTCGCTCCCCAGACAGCAGAGCGTCGCTCCCCAGACAGCAGAGCGTCGCTCCCCAGACAGCAGAGCGTCGCTCCCCAGACAGCAGAGCGTCGCTCCCCAGACAGCAGAGCGTCGCGCCCCAGACATCAGAGCGTCGAACACCAGACATCAGAGCGTCGCTCCCCAGACATCAGAGCGTCGCTCCCCAGACATCAGAGCGTCGCTCCCCAGACAGCAGAGCGTCGCTCCCCAGACAGCAGAGCGTCGCTCCCCAGACAGCAGAGCGTCGCTCCCCAGACAGCAGAGCGTCGCTCCCCAGACAGCAGAGCGTCGCTCCCCAGACATCAGAACGGCACCCCAGCTTCTCTGCTGGAAATAATTCAGGACGTTTCTGTAGGATTGTCGTTCAGAACCGTACAGCGGCGCAGTCTCTACACGGCGATGCAAGACAACGAGGTCCTAGGCAAATTCTGAAGTGTCGTCTTTGTAAAACCGCATCAGAGCCACCAATAACAAAATGTAACATTGTATCTTATTGGTGGCAACAAAACGGTCACACGCACGAGACGTCACACATGATCCGTGCTGCCATATAAATACATAGATACATCCTGGTAACGATGATGACACGACACACCGGCGGCGCTCAAGTCACAACTTCATGTTATAGTAACGGATATAAAATCGCTCCGGTTTCTTGAAGCGGTCGTCCAGAATTAGAAACACGGCGGCTTTCTTGCTAAAACAGCGCCACACCTGCCCACAGGTTGTATGTGGTATTGCAGCTCAGCCCTATTGACTTCAATGAAGCTGACCTGCGTTACCAGATCCAACCTGTGGACAGGTGTGGCGCTGTTTAAGTAAAGAAGAAGCAATGTATATCTAGTTCTGGACAAGCAAGATAAGTCAATGAAGGCAAAGCTGTGCTGCAGCAGGAACGCCACAGTCTATGGAGGAGGGGCACGCCCCATTAAATGTGCAGCGTGTGAACGCAGGGGTTTCCCCAGTTTGTTGGGGCTCAGCCAATGACACTGAACAACGACAGGCGGTGACTTTTATTATTTATTTTCTTAAATAAATACACTTTACAGAAAAGAAACGATGATTTCTGGTTTGTGATTTCTGGGAAACGTCATCAGAGAAGAATTTCATACGAACAAATGATCATTGGGGGAGGGTACAGAATTGATGAGATCACAATACATGATGCCAACCAGGGTGGGGTCTACCTCACCCTAAACCCTCTCCGGGCCCAATCACTGTAATACTGACGGATGATCCGCGGAATACGATGAGCAGGAAACCGGATAACTGCGGCTGCCCCTCCCCCAACCCCAGAAACGACGCAGGATTCCCATTAAAATAAATTCATCAGACCCGTTGATCTCTGGTCATCGGTCACCGCGCGGACTGCCGGCCTCTTCCCAAAAATACACACAATTTAAAAGAAAAAAAAAATACACATTTCCTATGGAATATATTACAATTCTGTCATAAAAATACTTTGCTGACCAAAGTTAAGAAGAAAAAAAACACCCACCCCCCCTCCCCCTCCCCCTCCCCTTCAGTAATCCTGTGCAAAAAACTCAAAAACAAGACACAAAGAAAATAAAAAAAAGATTTTTTTTGCCACGGGGGAGGAGGGGACACGGCCCAGTCGTCTTTTTTTTTGGTTGTAGATTTTATCTTTTTCTATAAAACTATTCCTTTAAGAGCTCTGTTTTACAAAAGAAAAAAAAAAAAAAAGTCAGTCAGTCTTGGAGTCTGAACAGAGGCGAAGCGAAAGTCGCCGGACAACAGGGAGAACGTGTTTATTACAAGTGCAGACGTCCGTCAATGCGCCATCCTACAACCTGACAAAGCGCCATCGCAAACCGCAGCTCTGACCTTCCGTCTCCAAGAAGGAAAAGACCCTGTGAGCACCGGACGCCCCCAACTCCTCACTCATTCAACGCCAGAATAATGTCGTCTTCTAGATCAGAGTTGTCTGAACTGTCGGCTGTGGAAGGAAACACAAATGTCAGCAGAATCGGGACATCACTGAGAATGCCGCCTATCACTAGAGAGCAGCGGTGACATCACTGAGAATGCAGCCTATCACTAGAGAGCAGCGGTGACATCACTGAGAAAGAAGCCTATCACTAGAGAGCAGCGGTGACGTCACAGAGAATGAAGCCTATCACTAGAGAGCAGCGGTGCCGTCACTGAGAATGCAGCCTATCAATAGAGAGCAGCGGTGACGTCACTGAGAAAGAAGCCTATCACTAGAGAGCAGCGGTGACGTCACTGAGAATGCAGCCTATCACTAGAGAGCAGCGGTGACGTCACAGAGAATGAAGCCTATCACTAGAGAGCAGCGGTGCCGTCACTGAGAATGCAGCCTATCAATAGAGAGCAGCGGTGACGTCACTGAGAAAGAAGCCTATCACTAGAGAGCAGCGGTGACGTCACTGAGAATGCAGCCTATCACTAGAGAGCAGCGGTGACGTCACAGAGAATGAAGCCTATCACTAGAGAGCAGCGGTGACGTCACTGAGAATGCAGCCTATCACTAGAGAGCAGCGGTGACGTCACTGAGAATGAAGCCTATCACTAGAGAGCAGCGGTGACGTCACAGAGAATGAAGCCTATCACTAGAGAGCAGCGGTGACGTCACTGAGAATGCAGCCTATCACTAGAGAGCAGCGGTGCCGTCACTGAGAATGCAGCCTATCAATAGAGAGCAGCGGTGACGTCACTGAGAAAGAAGCCTATCACTAGAGAGCAGCGGTGACGTCACTGAGAATGCAGCCTATCACTAGAGAGCAGCGGTGACGTCACAGAGAATGAAGCCTATCACTAGAGAGCAGCGGTGCCGTCACTGAGAATGCAGCCTATCAATAGAGAGCAGCGGTGACGTCACTGAGAAAGAAGCCTATCACTAGAGAGCAGCGGTGACGTCACTGAGAATGCAGCCTATCACTAGAGAGCAGCGGTGACGTCACAGAGAATGAAGCCTATCACTAGAGAGCAGCGGTGACGTCACTGAGAATGCAGCCTATCACTAGAGAGCAGCGGTGACGTCACTGAGAATGAAGCCTATCACTAGAGAGCAGCGGTGACGTCATGGAGAAAGAAGCCTATCACTAGAGAGCAGCGGTGACGTCAGAGAATGCAGCCTATCCATTCACTAGAGAACAGCGGTGACAAAGAATGCAGTTTATCCATTCACTAGAGAGCAGCGGTGACATCACAGAGATGGCAGAATTCTCTATTTGCAAATGTGTGATGGGAAATGTCACAACTATGGAGAGGGCCACATACACAACGTTCACAACTTACAGTCTCCCAGTATCATCTCCACTTCTGGGTCAATGTCCGAGTCTTCATCAGGACCATCCTCATCTCCATCTTCACCGTCATCTTCTTCCTCTTCCAGCAAGTTTGCAAGTTCTTCATCATCAGAGGGGGAGAAGTCGTTCTCTCCGTCCTCACCCGCCTGCTCACCCACCTCCTCCTCTTCCTCCAGCTCCGCATCCAGCAGGGGACCAAGATCATCAGAGTCATCGTCGTCGTCATCATCCTCCTCATCCTCTTGTTCTTCCTCTTCCTGAAAGTCAAGAGCTGTTAATCAGTAACTTCCACCAATCAAAACTCACCAGTGAATTGTCAACCAACGGATCTCCGGTCACAGAAACCCCCCCCCCCCCCAAATATAAGACAATAAAGACTGGGACACTGTGCCACGGAAGGGGATTCGCTGACCCGCTGCCTTTTCATTATTTCACCCATCACTAGTAACTGGACCCCGATCTGCAGCGGACTCGCTCCCTCACCTGATCTTCCTCCTCATCTTCATCCTCTGCCAGTCGCTGCCTACCAACCTCATAGAGCCGGCAGACGGTGTCCATGTTCAGAGAATCCATCGTTCCTTGATTCTGGACGGAAAGAATACGCAGAGAATTTAATGATGAATGTTTCCCACGTATCACCACCGGCCACACACAGGGAGGCCCTCACCTCAATGACAGCCAAGTAGCAGTCTTTTGTGTCTGTGCACAGGTCGAATATATTCCGCTTCACATCAATGGTGGCTGAAGAGTAAACGACAACGCGGTCATCATACAAGATCAGTAATACGACAGCAAGCAGAGGAAACAAGCGAGAGTGAATATTACTGATCTACCGAAGATCACGGAGCCTATAGGCAGCAACCAGGCTCGAACCCACTACAGCCCAGGAGGGGGCAGGTCATTACTGGTGCGCCATCTAGTGGCAGGAACTGATCTACAAAATTGTGCTCCCTGGTCACGTTTCTGCTGGTTATAGGATTTTTTTTTTACATGGGTTCTGGATCCCGGGGTGGAGTTATGTAGATGAAACTCTATAAAGTAAGTCATGTCCATCATGGTATTGCTGGAGACCCCGCTGGCACTGCCTAATGGTTGGCACATTTCCGTAAAACATTCCATTTTTGGGAACCGAGGTGCGGAAATGTTTGCGTTTTTAGACACCGGAGTTTTGCTTCTGAAAATTTGCCCAAGACTCACCAATGGGTTTATAATCTGTGGCGTTAAATGTGCGGAAAGAGGAACCAAATGGACTCTTCATCCTCTCCTCCAGGAGGTCGTCCTCGTCATCAGCCTGCAGCATGGCTGCGGAAAAGACATAGAAAATCATCATTATAAGAGGAAGGGCCGCGGAGCGCAGGCCGAGGCCACATGACAGGACGCTCACCTCCATACATCACAGTCCCCGTGTTATTGAAGACCACGCGGCACTGGTCCAGATCTGGCACGGTGTTGAGGAGGTGGAAGGTTCGCAGGTCCCACTGAGCCGACAGTTATGGAAACTAACACATTTATAACATATCCTCTAATACACTTTGTTCCTCAATTTCTCTCCATTTTTTTAAGATCTCTGATTTCTGTCAGTGAAAGGAAACATTCACTGTTCACATCCAAAGACTGACAACCTTTCCTCACCTAAATACTTCCCAGAGTTGCAATTGAATCCAGTCCAGGTAGTGCATTCCTCCTCTGAATGTAATTTACTGACAGTAAGCAGAGATATTGAAGATGAAGCACAAAAACACAATTCCTGCTGAAGATTTCTACCAGGACAATCTTCAGCAGGAACAGTGTTTGTGTTTGATTTTCAATATCTCCACTTGCTGTCAGTTAATAGGAAGATAAAAGCAACCTTTAAACCACCCCCCCCCCCCTTTATCGTACATGCAGCGCTGCAGTGACCCAGGCGAGGAGGGAGCAGCTAAATTTTTTTATGAGCCCCATGTTATTTTTCGGCAGAGGATACAATCTCCGTGTTGACTATGACCTCCAGGCCGTTCGGATGGAAAACCCCACTGATGTTCATGTTGAACTTGTCAAACTTGTGAATGGCATGAGCGGAGCGCACGTCCCACAGAACCCCGTCATTCAGCACCAGGTCGTCAGTGGGGTTGAAGGTGGCACAGTTACGCTTGTAGTTGTTGGCCAGATCCGGGTTGTATAAAGTCAGCAACTTCTGTCCTGTCTGAATGTCATAAATCTGCAGGAGACACGGCAGGATAATAAGTGACAGTCGCCAGGGGTCATCGTGTATAGAACATTAGTCGTCCCTCACAATCTGCTATAAGGTGTTTACTGGCGTGAGGTGGTCGGAGGGAGTTTATTTCAGAGCCGCAGAAACACATGAAGAACCTACAAGTGTGCGAGTGTAAAAAGGATTCTCCAGGTTATAACGTTCAGTCTATTAGACACAAAATGTAAAACCAAAAAACATAATATACTTACCTCATTCTGCTCCGACCCGCTGCGACCATCCTGCAAGACCAAACCCAAACCAACGGCGGGTTGTCGGTCTTATAAAAAGCAATCTGTCGCAGCCGGGGTTAGTATAAGAATCATTGTACAGCCCCAGCCTTAGAGAGTTTCCCAGTTACTCTATAAATAACTGTAGACTGTAAAGTTTTGCAACTTTGGAACACACTGTATGCTTCAATACTTCCATTGTTAAAATCTCTGCTTGCTGTTGAGCTGAAATCTATTATTGATCTACTACTTTTCAGTCAGTTACAGTTGTGTCCAGTCTGAACAATCCTCTGTGATGTAAACATCCTGGTCTGCAGACTGATACATTTTAGCTGCACTGATACATTGGAACAAATTATCAGAAGAGGAGAGAGGTTTGTGCAGTTGCTGTGTTTAGATCACAAAGGATTATCTAGACTGATACAATTGTAACACATGCTCAGCTGTAAGCAGGACCATTACAGTTCATCCTCTGCAGGTAAACAAACATGTTTCTATTCACTGACAGTAAGCAGAAAAATTGAACATATGTAAGGAATTGAGAAAGTTGCAGAACTTTAATTGACAGTGATTAAGACCGTCCCTTAAATGACATTCACGGTTACAGCGGAAGAATTCTTGCCGTCTTGGTAATAATCTTCCAAGGGGTGGGGGCGCAGCATGTGCCGTATGTCTGCCCAGCCGTAATGTTATCAGGCAGAAGCGATGCCATTACTGACACCAAGCATTGAATAGTCAAGGCCCTGTCCACCAGCGTATAATGTATGGATGAGGCTGACCGGTCTCTAGCGCTGGTGTAGTGACGTTTCCGTATAACTCACATGAGCGGTTTCTTCCTTCGTGCCGATGACGCGGTCCTGGGACAGTTTGCTGAACTCCACATAATGATCCTCTGTAAATGAATGCCTGTAAATAAAATAAAACAAATGTGAGGCCAAGGATGAAGTGACACTTCGGATGGGATTCCGCTGCTTTTTTTTTTCATGCACTGCAGCGGAAAAAATGCAATGGAAAAAGCACGGGCGGTTTTTAAAAGCCACACGCGGTTTTTTTTAATTGCGTTAGTAAACATTGCATTTTTTAGAGGCGTCTTCAGACCTCCTCCTCCTTCCAGCCGAGTCCCACATCTGCCACGACTCACTTCATGTCAAAGACCGACTTCATGCCCCATAATGCAGAGAGCGGCTGGCTCCAAGTGGCGGCAGTCAGAAGAAGGGTCCCATCCTGTAAATACAGAAACATTATGTAACTAGAGCCGGAGACACGGGGAGAAGATAACGAGCAGTCAGATTTGCTGGAGTTCGCGGTAGGAGTGGGTACTTACACGTGACGGCTCCAGGTGTGTTATGGCGGAGTTGTGGCAATTGTAACTCGCTTCTTCCTGACCGCTAAACACATTATACAGCTTGAGTTGCCCTGTGCAGGTGCCCAACATCAAGAAACGTTCTCGCGCTGAAAACGCACAACATGTGAACCCGCTCTCATCTTCATTGGCTTCTCTGAAAACAGAAATTGGACGAAACCTGGAAGAAGAGAGGAAACGCGTGGTGAATACAGTCTTGATCCCATGGAAAAATCATAGCTCTGCTCCCATATGAATCTCACCTGCTGAATATAAGGTGTCGGTCAAAGCAGCCGCCATCCACACCCCCATATTTTGGGAAGGCGGCACGGCGAGTCAGCCGTGAAGTGCAATTGGTTGGTGCTTGTCTGCGTTGCTTGGGCTCTGGACATTGATGGGGAGTAAAAAGGGAGAAGGGAGGGCAAATGGCAACTGGGTTCTTACAACGAGCGTGCTGTTCTCGTAAGTATTCCGTCATGATACTGTCCAAAGTGGGTGGGGAAGGCACGTGGCGCTCCAGCTGTTTTCTGATTGCGGGGCTCTGGCTGTAAGCACCGTGGTCAGACTTTTGTCTCAGAACACGCGATCTCTTCCCATTGCAGGGTGACTGGCGTTCTCGTACAAAACTGATACGACCAATTAGAGGGGAACCTGTAGAGACATGGACAGGCGATGACAACTGAGGCGGCAGCTGGCTGCGAGATGGTGGGTGAGGGCACAAAGAGCTGGTAGACAGGCGGGCAGGGATGCGTGGTGTCCGTGGCAGGGTAACAGGTGAAGCGGTAGCTGGCGGTTGAGTGGTGGCTGCTGGCAGGAAGGATGAGGAGTGCGATGCAGCAGTCATAGGCAGGTCAGCCTCTCGAGTCAAAGCAGTTGCCGTTTCCTGTAGCCCCTTGGAAATGAGATGGTTGCGAATTAACAGCAAGAGTTCCTTCTCTGGGAAGGAGATACGAGACTGGGCCACCACATCTGCTTTCTGTAGTCGCGCCAATGAGACATCACTGCCCATGAGCAGGGGCTTCCCCGAGACCCTTTCAATGAGTTCCGCTGCAAACTTGCAGAAGCGGACGTGTTCGCTGCGCTTATCCTGGAGGATCGGCTCCTTCATTAGCTGCTGGATTTGACCGCTGCTGAATAAGGGAAGCTTGCTGATGATCTGCCTCACAGAACTGCTACGACCAAGACCAACCAACGCTTTACAGGACAGAGCCCGAATCTGGTCAGCATCTGTTATGGGCATCCTCACCGACAGCAGAGAGAGAAGCACCTTGATGCCATTATTACACTGAACAACATTCCACATCTTGGTCAGTGTCGGCTCCCCGCTCCCCCCACGTACGTGTGGCTGGAAAGTTTGAGAGATGGGGGTCCGCCTCCGCGGGGTTCCGGAGACATATTTGCCAATGCTGGAGATACGAATTTCTGGGGCACATACGCAATTGATGATGATCTGCAAGGCCGATTTCTGGATCTCTGCATCATGGGTGAAAAACTCTCCCTCAGCCACGCCCAAGACAATGCTCATCCCTAAAGAAAAAGAAAGGCAGTGAAGTGGGCAGCAAGAGATACTGATCTCACACTGAAGACAAATCATTGCTATTACATCACCTTCCTCTTCTTACCTGCAGTGGAGACCGTGGAGCCCGCCTCATCCAAAACATCCACCTGCTCTGCCAACTGCAGCTGAATTTTTGGCACCACTGTGAGGATAGAGAGGACGTCCAGAGCATAGCGGACCGTGTCATTTCTGTGTGGAGAGAATGAGATGTTCCAGTGTAAGTCACGACAAACAACACAAGCTTTGTATAGGTGATCATAGGATATTCTGCCAAGCTGACCGATGTCTGTCATTAGAAATTGTTATGTCTATGATGCCATAGGTCATGTAACAAGCATGGGGCTAAGCTGCAGTATCAGGCACACGTACAGACGAGCCGCTGCGCCTGGATAAACACTGAAGCGCCACGGCCCCTTAGTTCTGAATAAAGATGCAGGTGCCAGGGGTCGGACCTCCAACAATCAAAAATGAACGGACTATCCTGAGGCTCTCATCACATCACGTTTTTTGCACCCGGTTCAAAGGGAACAGTTTTATTTTTTTAATAAAGTTTACCATTAATACAGGATGCAACAGGACACAAAGATTAAGAAGGTTCACTGAAGTGACAACTGAGTAAAATATACCTTTTAATAGTAACTCGTTTTAAAAACAAGGGTAATACACCACTGTGAAATGAGCCCCACCGTGAAAATTAAAAAATGTATTAAACAGAAAACACTGAGTCATTATGATAGATATATCTCAGTGTTTGTAACAATAATTTGTCTGGAACCAGCATATATCCTGGGCACAACAATAGTACAATCCCCAAAAGAAGCACCAGTGTCCGAAATAAATCACCGGATCTCCTAGCGCTGGGTGTAACACAATGTTACTGTCCCCTATGCAGACATTCCATATACAATAAACGACCCTACGCGTTTCAGATACTCATCCTCAGGGGTCCGTATCTTGGTAACTCTGGCCTCATCACCAGCGATGTCATGCCGTTGACATCGATACGTGCATCTTCCCGTGACGCACAGCAGAATATCTGCTGTTGAATATTATTATCGCTGGTGATGAGGCCAGAGTTACCAAGATACGGACCCCTGAGGATGAGTATCTGAAACGCGTAGGGTCGTTTATTGTATATGGAATGTCTGCATAGGGGACAGTAACATTGTGTTACACCCAGCGCTAGGAGATCCGGTGATTTATTTCGGACACTGGTGCTTCTTTTGGGGATTGTACTATTGTTGTGCCCAGGATATATGCTGGTTCCAGACAAATTATTGTTACAAACACTGAGATATATCTATCATAATGACTCAGTGTTTTCTGTTTAATACATTTTTTAATTTTCACGGTGGGGCTCATTTCACAGTGGTGTATTACCCTTGTTTTTAAAACGAGTTACTATTAAAAGGTATATTTTACTCAGTTGTCACTTCAGTAAACCTTCTAAATCTTTCATATTGTGGGAGCACAATTATATTTATATCAAATTATACAGTGAATTTAGGACACAAAGATTATGCAGATGTCAGACGGGCCGCGTGCATCGCACTCACCTGGCGTAATACGTCTTCCAGCTGCAGGCGATTGAGATGAGCTGGAGGAGCAGCTGCACGCAGGACAGTTTAAGGAACACCTCTGCAGGTTCCCAGTACAGCTGAGAAGGGCCGAATGCTATCAGATATTCCATCATCTCCACATTCTGCTCTCGGGTGTATGTACAGGCCTAAAAAAAAAAAGGAGGAATTTAAATTGGAAACCAGAAAATAAAGCAAAGCTTCAGTAAGCGGTGACTACAAGCAGCTGCAAACCACACACAATGCTGGGAAATCCTGGCCCAAACATCTAATATACAGAACACGGAGGAGAAAGGAGCAGTGACGACTCGTAGCACCTAAAAGCTGAAAACACACGAGGCATAAACTCCCGCTGACCTTGTAAGGAGGTGGCGGATGGATCGGCAGGCCTCCTTCTGTGCGCTGCAACGACTGCTTTACTTGTTCCACCTTAGCGGCGAGGTGAGCTTCAAAGTATCTGCGTAAGGCCATGCAAGTATGTTTTCCGGTTTGTCGACTTGCAAATATCTCATCATCACTCAGTAGAGCGCCCTGGTCTTCTAAGTTCAGGATCTCCAGAGTACTGATCTGTACAAGGAAAATAGATTATACAGAATGAGGAGTTCTGCTTTCTCAAATCACAATTAAAACAAAATGTTATTCCCACACGGTTCCCCCGACATAACATGTAGCGTCCCTCTCATCATCCAGGTAAGGCACCCTGCACACGGATGGTCCGTGATTACGGGCACGGACGGTCGCAGACACCCGCATTTGCGGGCCGTCCTCCCATTATAAAAGTATAGGAGAACAGTCTGTAAATTCAAAACATGTCCTACTCTTTACGGAGTCTTTCTACAGCCCGGACACCTTCCCGTAAATAACCAGGAAGGTGTCCGTGGGCCATAGAAATGAACGTATTTTGATCGGTAATTAGGGATCCGTAATTCTGGAACAAAATTACAGTCGTGTGCATGGGGTTTAAGACCATTTGTTCCACTGGCAGCGCAGTTCCTTGTGTTCTCCAGCAGGTGTCTTTCTACTAGAGATGGAAGTGGCGTCTGTGTGGAGGGGTCTTCCAAGGGCACAGCAGTCGAGCTTCTCAGTGATGACCCGGCAGGTACCAGGTAAAGATCATAAACTATCCCACAACAAACAAAGCTCACCGATAACGAATATACCGCTCGCCCGTCTCTGGCTTCACTTACCAGGTTTACCAGCCGCCGTAATCCATCCTGGTTGTCAAACAGCTCCAAAACAGCACGGAAGGAGAAGCAGATGGAGAAAAACATGGTGGCGTGGCAGCAGCCTGACGCATGGGAGCACTCCATGAGCCACAGCGTGTAGTTTACCACATCCGCGAGCACCTTGTGTGGATGCATGCAGACCTAGGACAGGAGCAGAAATGGTTAAAATCCCCTCTGACGAGATGTCACCACCTCGTAGAGTGTACCTGGAGCTACCTGAGCTAGAACATTAGGGAGGAGATGTATTATGCAGAATTCACTGATATTTTTTATTAGTGGAGATCAGGACAATCACATGAATTATAAACGTCTTCTATACAAACTCAAATGGCCCAAGTCCAATGCATAATATGTGACCTCAGAGCAGTCAAAGGGTGTGTAGGTTCAGATAGCACCAGATACAGGGTGGAAGTGGTTTTGCACGGATAGGGGCCCAACCCAAACGATGAGTATGAAAAGAGAGTATCCGGCACACCAATTTGAAAAAGGTAAATTTTTAGTGCAACGTTTCGGTCGATACGACCTTCTTCAGGCACTGAGCCGTGCTGGATATACTGCATGGACGAGCGCTTGTTGAAGTAATAGCGGCTGGCCGCTTTGTCATGGCAGCAGCCAGTCTTCTGTAAGAAAATGGAAGTAACTTTCTAATATACTTCAGGTTTAAATTTCTCATTTTCAAAATCTCTGCTTGCTTTCAACGAATGGGGATATTCATGGTTTACATTCAGAGACTAAAAGCCACGCTAATCACGTCGGACATATGAGAGCTTGTTACAGTGTCTTGTTTTGTCAATTACACGACATTGCAGCACTCACCCGTTCCATAGCATCCTGATTGTAGGACAAGTAGTACAGACACATGGACACCCCAGTAGCTGCCATGGAAGGACGGGGAATCTCGAGCAGTTTCTGCACACCACCATGAGCGACGAACTCCGCAGCAAACTTATTGTGAAGGAGAAGAGAAGCCAAATGCTGCGCAATGAAAAAGAAAAACAACACACAGGTAAGACAGAAGAAAACAATAGCGGACGCCGAGCCAAAACCCTCTGCAGCCGTTTCTCAGTTTCCTCCCATCGCTGGGGATCTGACCGATTTTAAAGGATTTTCATTTTGCACATATTTGGTCTCATAATGCAGCCGCATCATCTCTTGTGACAGATAATGACATTTACAACACAGAAAAAGTTGCACGTCTGGTGCAAAGAAAAAAAATAAAAATGTGGGTCTATCAAAGTCATTGGACGATGGAGGTGAAGGACGGGAGGGACTGAATGCAGCCAAAGCCTTTTTATTGATCCGTCTTCCCACTGACAAAGTGAATGGCTGATAACAGAACATAATGCAAACAACAGAGCGGGACACAATCTCTATAACGAGCAGAATTTACCTTCAGGGCCTCGAATGTGAGAAGAACGTCGTTTGTTCGCTTCAGATCGATGTAATACATCATGAGCTCTCGGGATCCAATCTGCATGAATATCGGGAGCAGCTGGAAAAGAAAGACAAGAGATGACAAAGCTGAACCGTGGAAGACACAGACCTATTACATGAAAGAGAACAAGGACGCTGCCGGGAGCCTCATGTCCCTTATACCCCCTGCTGTTTATAGATGTGGAGGCCCAGGGTAAAAATTATAGGGTTCCCCACTTTGGTCAATACCTTATTATAAGAAGGGCTCCTTGATAATAAGCAGATCACAGAGTGTCTTCCTGCTGGGACCTCCAGCGATCAGCTATAATCAGTGGGGAAACCTGGCAATAAGTGTTCAGTTTCCCTGCAGCGCCACAACAGGGAAAATTAAGTATTACACAATGTTAATTCATATCAATGTGTTGTCTGTGTAATACAAGACAGTGTCTCTCTCTATGGACGACCTATGTAACCGCTCTCAAATCTGACCAAGAGATGACGATCCTGAAGAGGACCCCCCTCTATTACACCAGAATTCACTAATAACAAATAACATTATCTGCTGATGCCGCAGGAAATAAGAGAAAAGAGACGAGTGAATTGGTCCAAACGCCAGTCCATAGAATTCAATGGGAAATGGATTCTCCAATTATCCTCTTAAATACGTCAAAACAATCTCAAACCTGTAAAACGGATTTGCCCAATCTTCATGATAAAACATAATGGGAGGTGTTTATAATGTAATGACTTAAGTTCTCACTGCATTATAAAAGAACGGCATTAACACCACGCGTCAGGACCAGATCGCACCACGCGCCAAGACCCGATCGCAACACGCGTCAAGACCTCATTGCACCACGCGTCAAGACCCCATCGCGCCACGACCTCATCGCACCACGCGTCAAGACCTCATCGCGCCACGCGTCAAGACCTCATCGCGCCACGCGTCAAGACCTCATCGCGCCACGCGTCAAGACCTCATCGCGCCACGCGTCAAGACCTCATCGCGCCACGCGTCAAGACCTCATCGCGCCACGCGTCAAGACCTCATCGCGCCACGCGTCAAGACCTCATCGCGCCACGCGTCAAGACCTCATCGCGCCACGCGTCAAGACCTCATCGCACCACGCGTCAAGACCTTATCGCACCACACTTCAGTGCCGGTAAAAGGGATGCGGCTTTTGTGCAACCGATTTATGGGCATTTCCCGGCGAACTGGGTGTTTTCTAGCACTTTGCACCATATTCCACAATAGGTATGTGCCTTGATAGGGGAGAATGAGCACATTACCCTCCAAATACTGACTGGTCTACCTGTGAGCACTAAAGAGTCAGAAAGGGGTCAGTTTGGACAAAACCTTTGTAACACAAGGGTGAAAAAAGTCGATCTCTCTCCCCCAATCTAGTAATACACGGCCCCATCCTTGTAATAGACGCACAAGGTCTGCCAGGGAGACATCCCCTCTCCGCTCTAACCCTCCCCGACTGCCGGGGCCCCAAAAGATCTCTATATACTGGGAGGATAATTAGGAGATTCTAGAATTTGGGAAGTCTGAAATGTGAAAGACAAGGAGTCAGATAGTCTCGTATATTAGATTACTCTTGTATGCAGCTTCGTCAGTCTCTTGTCAGATAACCGGCAGCTGCTCCTCACCTCCTGGTATTCTCCAAGTGGCGTGAGGTACTGTAGGATCAGCCGCTGTTCGATGGATGGGGTCAGGGGTGACAAGTTGTAGTTGGTGCCAATAACCCAGACAGACATCTCTGACCAGCTGCTGTTGGAAAGTTCGCTTGTCGCTCGCTCAGTCTCAGAATAGCTCAGTTTCTGTTTCACCTTGCGGTGAGTTTCAGTGTCCGGTTTTGTTCTCCGTGGCGGTCCAGTGCCATCAGAATTAACCACGACCCCAAGACCTGGAGATGTCTCTGCCTGGAAAGAAAGATCAAGATTTTCCGCCTTTGATCTTGTATCAAGTGCGTTCTCTCCATAGTCCATGTCCACAGCCTCTTCATCCAGCGGCAGCAGCGGCTCACCAAGGGGTTTCCGCAGACTTGGACGCTTGCACTCCAGTTTGTTAGATGATTCCCGGGACTGAAGATCACGCAGTCTGCGCAAAACAAGTGCAACCTGCAGAAAGAAGTCAGAGGAACTAAATGCAGGGGACACAAGTTATGGATTGGTTTTTAAACTGAACAGATCAAAAATTCTTTGACGATTAATTTCTTCATTATCTTTATAGTTGTTGCAGATCTGTTTTTCTGATAAAGAGATTTCAAGCCGCTGCATAGACAAAGTGCCGACCATGGGGCAGCCTGCATTGCTCTTCAGAGCTGCAGTCACAATTCTGCTGGTTACTATTATAACTGTTGACAAGATTATAGACACAAAGATCCACTTCACCCGACAAGCAGAAAAGTGAGTGCAGCTCTGGAGTATAATACAGGACGTAACTCAGGATCAGTACAGGATAAGTAATGTAATGTATGTACACAGTGACTCCACCAGCAGAATAGAGAGTGCAGCTCTGGAGTATAATACAGGATATAACTCAGGATCAGTACAGGATAAGTAATGTAATGTATGTACACAGTGACTCCACCAGCAGAATAGTGAGTGCAGCTCTGGAGTATAATACAGGATGTAACTCAGGATCAGTACAGGATAAGTAATGTAATGTATTTACACAGTGACTCTACCAGCAAAATAGTGAGTGCAGCTCTGGAGTATAATACAGGATGTAACTCAGGATCAGTACAGGATAAGTAATGTAATGTATGTACACAGTGACTCCACCAGCAGAATAGTGAGTGCAGCTCTGGAGTATAATACAGGATGTAACTCAGGATCAGTACAGGATAAGTAATGTAATGTATGTACACAGTGACTCCACCAGCAGAATAGTGAGTGCAGCTCTGGAGTATAATACAGGATGTAACTCAGGATCAGTACAGGATAAGTAATGTAATGTATGTACACAGTGACTCCACCAGCAGAATAGTGAGTGCAGCTCTGGAGTATAATACAGGATGTAACTCAGGATCAGTACAGGATAAGTAATGTAATGTATGTACACAGTGACTCCACCAGCAGAATAGTGAGTGCAGCTCTGGAGTATAATACAGGATGTAACTCAGGATCAGTACAGGATAAGTAATGTAATGTATGTACACAGTGACTCCACCAGCAGAATAGTGAGTGCAGCTCTGGAGTATAATACAGGATGTAACTCAGGATCAGTACAAGATAAGTAATGTATGTACAGTGACTCCACCAGCAGAATAGTGAGTGCAGCTCTGGAGTATAATACAGGATGTAACTCAGGATCAGTACAGGATAAGTAATGTAATGTATGTACAGTGACTCCACCAGCAGAATAGTGAGTGCAGCTCTGGGGTATAATACAGGATGTAACTCAGGATCAGTGCAGGATAAGTAATGTAATGTATGTACACAGTGACTCCACCAGCAGAATAGTGAGTGCAGCTCTGGAGTATAATACAGGATGTAACTCAGGATCAGTACAGGATAAGTAATGTAATGTATGTACACAGTGACTCCACCAGTAGAATAGTGAGTGCAGCTCTGCAGTATAATACAGGATGTAACTCAGGATCAGTACAGGATATGTAATGTATGTACACAGTGACCCCACCAGCAGAATAGTGAGTGCAGCTCTGGAGTATCATACAGGATATAACTCAGGATCAGTACAGGATAAGTAATGTATGTACACAGTGACTCCACCAGCAGAATAGTGAGTGCAGCTCTGGAGTATCATACAGGATATAACTCAGGATCAGTACAGGATAAATAATGTAATGTGTTTAGACTAGGTGCGCAGATAGTTTAGTACCCTCCCTACATAGGGTAAGCTACTTTAGAAGTTTATAGACATTTACTGATCTTACCATCTGTGAGTTCTCATCGCGATAATTTGCAGCAATATCTTGATTCTCCATGGCTCCTCCCAGCAGCCCAATAGCGTAGGTGCGGAGGGGCTGCTCGGCTTCCCGTGCCCACTTGAAAAGGTTTTCGACAATTCCTTCCTAATAATGCAACAAACATTGTAATCCGCTGAAAATTATATAAATATGACATTAGGAAGAAATAGAATCTCCCAATACAAAGGAGCAGAAGGGGATGCATCTGCTTTCTATCAGTAAACACTGGGGGAGTTGATTTAAAAGTTTGTGGTTTACTTTCTCATGGAAAACACGTCGTGTGTAACTAACATGTTCGCTTTCTATATGGAGGTAACTGCAAACCTGGATCTGGGTCATGCGGACGTGATATTGCTAAATTTTGTAAAAGCATTTAATACTGTACCTTACAATAGCCTTGCACTGAAGATACGGACTGGGTGACAATGTATGTAAATGGGTAAAAAAATGGTTAAGGGACACAAAAAGTCATTGTGAATTGTAGATAGTCAACATGGGCTAACGTCAGCAGTGGAGACCACAAGGATCCGGACTGGGAGCAGTGGAGACCACAAGGATCCGGACTGGGAGCAGTGGAGACCACAAGGATCCGGACTGGGAGCAGTGGAGACCACAAGGATCCGGACTGGGAGCAGTGGAGACCACAAGGATCCGGACTGGGAGCAGTGGAGACCACAAGGATCCGGACTGGGAGCAGTGGAGACCACAAGGATCCGGACTGGGAGCAGTGGAGACCACAAGGATCCGGACTGGGAGCAGTGGAGACCACAAGGATCCGGACTGGGAGCAGTGGAGACCACAAGGATCCGGACTGGGAGCAGTAGAGACCACAAGGATCCGGACTGGGAGCAGTAGAGACCACAAGGATCCGGACTGGGAGCAGTAGAGACCACAAGGATCCGGACTGGGAGCAGTAGAGACCACAAGGATCCGGACTGGGAGCAGTAGAGACCACAAGGATCCGGACTGGGAGCAGTAGAGACCACAAGGATCCGGACTGGGAGCAGTAGAGACCACAAGGATCCGGACTGGGAGCAGTAGAGACCACAAGGATCCGGACTGGGAGCAGTAGAGACCACAAGGATCCGGACTGGGAGCAGTAGAGACCACAAGGATCCGGACTGGGAGCAGTAGAGACCACAAGGATCCGGACTGGGAGCAGTAGAGACCACAAGGATCCGGACTGGGAGCAGTAGAGACCACAAGGATCCGGACTGGGAGCAGTAGAGACCACAAGGATCCGGACTGGGAGCAGTAGAGACCACAAGGATCCGGACTGGGAGCAGTAGAGACCACAAGGATCCGGACTGGGAGCAGTAGAGACCACAAGGATCCGGACTGGGAGCAGTAGAGACCACAAGGATCCGGACTGGGAGCAGTAGAGACCACAAGGATCCGGACTGGGAGCAGTAGAGACCACAAGGATCCGGACTGGGAGCAGTAGAGACCACAAGGATCCGTACTGGGAGCAGTAGAGACCACAAGGATCCGTACTGGGAGCAGTAGAGACCACAAGGATCCGTACTGGGAGCAGTAGAGACCACAAGGATCCGTACTGGGAGCAGTAGAGACCACAAGGATCCGTACGGGAGCAGTGGAGACCACAAGGATCCGGACTGGGAGCAGTGGACACCACAAGGATCCGGACTGGGAGCAGTGGACACCACAAGGATCCGGACTGGGAGCAGTGGACACCACAAGGATCCGGACTGGGAGCAGTGGACACCACAAGGATCCGGACTGGGAGCAGTGGACACCACAAGGATCCGGACTGGGAGCAGTAGAGACCACAAGGATCCGTACTGGGAGCAGTAGAGACCACAAGGATCCGTACTGGGAGCAGTAGAGACCACAAGGATCCGTACTGGGAGCAGTAGAGACCACAAGGATCCGTACTGGGAGCAGTAGAGACCACAAGGATCCGTACTGGGAGCAGTAGAGACCACAAGGATCCGTACTGGGAGCAGTAGAGACCACAAGGATCCGTACTGGGAGCAGTAGAGACCACAAGGATCCGTACTGGGAGCAGTAGAGACCACAAGGATCCGTACTGGGAGCAGTAGAGACCACAAGGATCCGTACTGGGAGCAGTAGAGACCACAAGGATCCGTACTGGGAGCAGTAGAGACCACAAGGATCCGTACTGGGAGCAGTAGGGACCACAAGGATCCGTACTGGGAGCAGTAGGGACCACAAGGATCCGTACTGGGAGCAGTAGAGACCACAAGGACCCGGACTGGGAGCAGTAGAGACCACAAGGATCCGTACTGGGAGCAGTAGGGACCACAAGGATCCGGACTGGGAGCAGAGGAGACCACAAGGATCCGGACTGGAGCAGTGGAGACCACAAGGATGTAGGGCCAATACTTTTTCATCTATTTAATATATACCTTGCGGATGGGATAGAATTAAAGTCTCAGTTTTTGTTGATGACACATTTTGTAGGAAGCTTTGATAAGATGCAGCCTGGGCAGGAAGGTGGCAGATGAAACTGAATGTTGATAAATGGTGGGTGACTAGATGATTAAATGGGGGGGGGGGGGTATTTAAATATATTAAAAAATAAATAAAAATAAATCAGTGAACAGATTTGTACATTATATTTCACTGCAAAACCCTGGCTTGGCCGACTTTCTCATGACAGCGAAGGTCAGAACGCACAAACCTTCTCTTGGAACACCACAGCGGTCTCAAGCCCCGGCATTATGTCCAGCAATAGTCGGCAGGCCGCTGTGTTGAGTTGGGGCTCGCGGCTTGTCATGACGTAGGCGTTAATCAGCTAGTGGGAAGAGAAAGACAATACATCACACAGTAGAAACAGAAATAAAAATATACAAAAAAAATCGTTATTGCTGCTAAAATAGAGAATTCCCCCATCCAGACACTCACGGCATTCATGCAGTCATCGTTCTTGAAGAGAATACGCAGGAGGTGTCCCAGCATGCACTCCGGGTTTGCACGACCTGGAAAATACAATATTATAAAAAAACTAATTAACAACTCCACGCAGCCAAAGACAAGAAGATTTGTTCCTTTTCACCCTCAGCTTTCCATCACCTACGTTCTTGCGGGATAAGTTGTTTTTTTAGCAGCAATTTTGGTAACATATTTGTTGGAAGAATATAAGTAAATAAATGGTTAATGTTATTGTATGGGTTGTCACAGCTAGGGCGGTGCCATACGTGTTTATTTGTAGTAGTTATGTGACTTGCTGCAGGTTCACATGTACGTCTCAATGTGGGAACATAAAATGTACATGGACACCGAGGTGTAGGAAGGGGTCAATAATATGGAGCAAACCTCTAACTAAACCCAAAACCCACATATTTAGGTGCAGGCACAGAATAACAGTTGTTCTTATACCATCACAATATCCCCCATCCTCCCACAGAGAGAAGCGTAGGTGTGACCCAGCCAGGTTCCTTACAGCTGGAGGCTGAGAGTTGTAGTTTTGCAACAGCCGGAGAGCCACGTTGGAGACGGCTGGATTAGACAGGCAGAGCCAGCAGATCCTCCTGCTTCCTGGCTGAGGTCTGTAATTCTTCACAAAGCTCCGGCTCTGCCTCCTTTGTTTCCATATTCACTGTGCAGCTTCTTGATTTATGGCACCTAATAACTAACAGGTGACCTGTTGTAAGGAGAGCGCACAGTGAAGATTCTGCAGGAGGATCTTCCAGCGTTATCTACACATGGACAGCTGATGGCGTATATGGCAGATTTACTGCTGTCCATTCAGGTGTGCACAAGAAACTGCTAAATGTAATAATAAACGTTCACTGACCTGGGTGTCGGTCATCAAAGGGGTCGGGGTCTCCCTTACGATATTCCTCTGTTTCTTTTTCAATCAGTTCGGACATCCTAGGGTTAAAACGGGAAATTTTTTTTAATTCAATGCTTTTCCACAGCTCAGTTTATTATGAGATTCAGGACACAGAAATATTTCTCCATCTGTGACGAACCAGTTCCCATAATTTCAGGTTTATCAGGCCCCCTGCAGCTCTTCCGGTTCTCTCACCTGGTTAATATGGGCACCATGTCCTGCCCGCTGCCTAGTCCCGTTTCCCACTGTTCCAACAGGGAGGTCAGCTCTGCTTTAGAGTCGACGTGAGCCCCCGTGGACGCCATGTCTGTAATGTATGAAATAATGGTAAGAACTTCACCGACTCCAAATATATCTATTATCATCTGTCACACAAGATCCGTTATCAGTCACGGTAAGAAGGAAGGACGCCGAGACTTAAGGGCCTTTTACACCAGCCGACACTCAACCGGTGCAGCGAGCGCCAATCAGAGACATTGTTGACCGGCGCTCGTTTGCTCCTGTCACACGGAGCTGTGGATGGGGAGGAGCGCTCATTACCCCGATCTCTCGTCCTCATACTTTATCACGTCGGCAGCGCGTCTCCCGGTTTACACATCAAGATGCGCTGCCGACAACCAGAATATTTCACTTTTTTAAAACGATACGACCGGCAGATGATCCGGCGTTTGCTCGTTTATCTGCTGATCGCTGATCTGTTTACACGGCAATTATCGGCAACAAGCGTTATATGAACTAATGGTCTGCCCGATGATCTCCCCGTGTAAAACCCCCTTTAGTAGCGCGAGAGAGAACATAACACACATATATATATCAGGTCTAATAAATTCATTTCACTCCTCCCATTGAAGAACACTATAGTGGCTGATAACAGAGAACAATAGATTGTATTCACCTGTCCTACAGTCATCCTCCTCCCCCAGCCCGACATGTCTGATAATAGAGAACAATAGATTGCATTCACCTGTCCTACAGTCATCCTCCCCCAGCCTGACATGTCTGATAACAGAGAACAATAGATTGCATTTCACCAAAAGGTGAAGGGGAAGGGGCAGCTGTCAATGCAGAGTGTCCAATGTCCCGGACATCCTCTAGGTGGCGCCAACTACACCGGACACGTGGGGGAGAGAAGTGAAACCATGAGTTCAGGGCCGGGGAAAGGTGGGACTCATGTAACACGCGAGCACATGGCATCGGGACAAGGAAAAAAAAACTGGGAATGCAGCAAACGAGATCATCAACATGAAGGATTCGAGGAAATATCATTCCGGGCGACAAAAAAAAAAACCCGGAATGAGCCCGCAGGCAGAAGATTAACCCTATGAGGGCTGTGTGTTCATTTCTGTTGGTTTATAATATTATCCAAAAATGTACAAAAAGTGTAAAAAGTAAAAGCGTTGTATATTATAATGTACGTGCACAGAGAGGACGCTGCCCGCGCATCACCCTGAGTTATAGCAGAGGACCGCAACGTCCTGACCCGGGGGACGACCGCAAGTCATCGCATCCTACGTACCACAGGCGATTGTGTGGTGGGGGAGGGATTCAGATGCCGAGACCCCCCTGATCTCTAGAATGAAGGTCTGAGCGCAGGTGACGGTTTGGAGAACGTTCACAAGATGTAAATATAAAGCCGCAGGACGGACCCATCATTTTTTAGCTTCGTAAATTTAACACTAAAAACTTAATATTGAAGCAAAAAATGACAAACAAAAACCCCCGTGAACGGACGATCACATTCCTGCACATTTTCTCGCAGTTGCGTAGAAACGACCTCGACTGTCAAGCAGAGGAAACATGGCGGCCACGACCCGGAGGTGGGTTTTGGATTCCTAGCTGATAAACTTTTCCGGGTGGAGGGGGTCTCTGCATCTTATTAGATTTGAGGTGCATCTCTCAGCACCCCCTCTCCCCACAGTAGTAGTGGTATGACCCAACCATATACCCCCCCTAGTGTCAAGGAAGTTATGCTGGGACTTGTAGTCCTACAACATCTGGAATGGCACGAGGTGTCACCCACGTCTTCAGAGCCGGACTCACCCAGCGCTGTGGCCGACACTCTCTACCTGCATCTATGTGCGGTCTATACTGGCGGCTGCGGCCCCAACATCCTCGGTGCTGCTCCATGTGGCGTCCGAGACACCGAGACCGTCACCTTATTGTGACCTCACAGAATCCAACCCCAGTCCTCTCTACCCCAGAACCGGTCTCTTCTCCTGTATTGTGACTGTCTTTACCCCAGAACCTGTCTCTTCTCCTGTATTGTAGCGGTCTCTACCCCAGAACATGTCTCTTCTCCTGTATTGTGACTGTCTCTACCCCAGAACCGGTCTCTTCTCCTGTATTGTAGCGGTCTCTACCTCAGAACATGTCTCTTCTCCTGTATTGTGACTCTCTACCCCAGAACATGTCTCTTCTCCTGTATTGTGACTGTCTCTACCCCAGAACCGGTCTCTTCTCCTGTATTGTTACTGTCTCTACCCCAGAACCTGTCTCTTCTCCTGTATTGTAGCGGTCTCTACCCCAGAACAGGTCTCTACCCCAGAACCTGTCTCTTCTCCTGTATTGTGACTGTCTCTACCCCAGAACCTGTCTCTTCTCCTGTATTGTGACTGTCTCTACCTCAGAACCGGTCTCTTCTCCTGTATTGTGACTGTCTCTACCCCAGAACCTGTCTCTTCTCCTGTATTGTGACTGTCTCTACCTCAGAACCGGTCTCTTCTCCTGTATTGTGACTGTCTTTACCCCAGAACCTGTCTCTTCTCCTGTATTGTAGCGGTCTCTACCCCAGAACATGTCTCTTCTCCTGTATTGTGACTGTCTCTACCCCAGAACCGGTCTCTTCTCCTGTATTGTTACTGTCTCTACCCCAGAACCTGTCTCTTCTCCTGTATTGTAGCGGTCTCTACCCCAGAACAGGTCTCTACCCCAGAACCTGTCTCTTCTCCTGTATTGTGACTGTCTCTACCCCAGAACCGGTCTCTTCTCCTGTATTGTGACTGTCTCTACCCCAGAACCTGTCTCTTCTCCTGTATTGTGACTGTCTTTACCCCAGAACCTGTCTCTTCTCCTGTATTGTGACTGTCTCTACCCCAGAACCTGTCTCTTCTCCTGTATTGTGACTGTCTCTACCTCAGAACCGGTCTCTTCTCCTGTATTGTGACTGTCTCTACCTCAGAACCGGTCTCTTCTCCTGTATTGTGACTGTCTCTACCTCAGAACCGGTCTCTTCTCCTGTATTGTGACTGTCTCTACCTCAGAACCGGTCTCTTCTCCTGTATTGTGACTGTCTCTACCTCAGAACCTGTCTCTTCTCCTGTATTGTGACTGTCTCTACCCCAGAACCTGTCTCTTCAACTGTATTGTGACTGTCTCTACCACAGAACCTGTCTCTTCTCCTGTATTGTAGCGGTCTCTACCCCAGAACCTGTCTCTTCTCCTGTATTGTAGCGGTCTCTACCCCAGAACCTGTCTTCTCCTGTATTGTGACTGTCTCTACCACAGAACCTGTCTCTTCTCCTGTATTGTAGCGGTCTCTACCCCAGAACCGGTCTCTTCTCCTGTATTGTGACTGTCTCTACCCCAGAACATGTCTTCTCCTGTATTGTGACTCTCTACCCCAGAACCTGTCTCTTCTCCTGTATTGTGACTGTCTGTCTCTTCTCCTGTTTTGTGACTGTCTCTACCTTAGAACCGGTCTCTTCTCCTGTATTGTAGCGGTCTCTACCTCAGAACCTGTCTTCTCCTGTATTGTGACTGTCTCTACCTCAGAACCTGTCTCTTCTCCTGTATTGTGACTGTCTCTACCCCACAACCTGTCTCTTCTCCTATATTGTAGCGGTCTCTACCTCAGAACCTGTCTCTTCTCCTGTATTGTGACTGTCTCTACCTCAGAACCTGTCTCTTCTCCTGTATTGTAGCGGTCTCTACCCCAGAACATGTCTCTTCTCCTGTATTGTGACTGTCTCTACCCCAGAACCGGTCTCTTCTCCTGTATTGCGACTGTCTCTACCCCAGAACATGTCTCTTCTCCTGTATTGTAGCGGTCTCTACCTCAGAACCGGTCTCTTCTCCTGTATTGTAGCGGTCTCTACCTCAGAACCTGTCTTCTCCTGTATTGTAGCGGTCTCTACCTCAGAACATGTCTCTTCTCCTGTATTGTGACTGTCTCTACCCCAGAACCTGTCTCTTCTCCTGTATTGTGACTGTCTCTATCCCAGAACCTGTCTCTTCTCCTGTATTGTGACTGTCTCTACCCCAGAACCGGTCTCTTCTCCTGTATTGCGACTGTCTCTACCCCAGAACATGTCTCTTCTCCTGTATTGTAGCGGTCTCTACCTCAGAACCGGTCTCTTCTCCTGTATTGTAGCGGTCTCTACCTCAGAACATGTCTCTTCTCCTGTATTGTGACTGTCTCTACCCCAGAACCTGTCTCTTCTCCTGTATTGTGACTGTCTCTATCCCAGAACCTGTCTCTTCTCCTGTATTGTGACGGTCTCTACCCCACAACCTGTCTCTTCTCCTATATTGTAGCGGTCTCTACCTCAGAACATGTCTCTTCTCCTGTATTGTGACTCTCTACCCCAGAACCTGTCTCTTCTCCTGTATTGTGACTGTCTCTACCTCAGAACCTGTCTCTTCTCCTGTATTGTGACTGTCTCTACCTCAGAACACGTCTCTTCTCCTGTATTGTAGCGGTCTCTACCTCAGAACATGTCTCTTCTCCTGTATTGTGACTGTCTCTACCCCAGAACCGGTCTCTTCTCCTGTATTGTGACTGTCTCTATCCCAGAACATGTCTCTTCTCCTGTATTGTGACTGTCTCTACCTCAGAACCTGTCTCTTCTCCTGTATTGTGACTGTCTCTACCTCAGAACCTGTCTCTTCTCCTGTATTGTGACTGTCTCTACCTCAGAACACGTCTCTTCTCCTGTATTGTGACTGTCTCTATCCCAGAACCTGTCTCTTCTGTATTGTGACTGCTTCTTCCTCAGACTCTGCTCCCCACGGCTCCGTTCTTCCCGCTCTCTTATCTCCACTCGGCTCCGATCCCTCCCCCTCGTGTCTCGGTCGCTCTACTCCCCCAGTCTCTTATGTGCCCCGGCTCCGGTCTCTCACCTCTCGGCCTCCGACTCTCACGCTCTTGGGTCTTCTGTCGCACGCTTCACACGTCACCGGCCTGCGCGTCTTCTTTCCCTCCACAGACCGCCCGGCCCCAAGAGCGCACAGCATAGTGGGTAGTGTAGTCCTATCGTGACGTAGTAAACTGGACGGTCGGCGGCCATGTTGTGACTGGCGGACCCGAGGAAATATTTGTGGCCATGTTGTGACTGGGGAAAACGATGCAATACTCGTGGCCACGTTGTGATTGGCTGTGTTAGCCAATCAGCATTTTGTTTCCTTTTTGTGATAGGCTGAACACAAAATCACTGCAGCTGATTGGCTGGGCACTATAAAGCAATGACAGCCAATAAGAATGCATCAAGTTGAGCAATAGATCCAATAATGTGCTAGCATGGGTGTCGTCTTCTATTCTAGTCAGGCACGGTGTTGTCATGGAGACCTCGTGTCAAATCAGCATCCACATCAGAGCATGTTTGTCTGGAAGGACATTGATGTGGATGGTGTTTCCATGACAACACTGCACCTGACAGCAGGCCATGTCATCAGTATCTCTCAGTAGTGCAGCTTTGGGCCTCCACTTCTTAATTTACTGCGGGAGGATGAGACCCATCCAGAGTCAGTCGTTCTGCTGCCTCCTTGTAGCCGGGGGTTGGAGAAGGTTCCTGGTCCTTCCACTATTGAATATTCACACAGGCCAAGCCGACCCTGTGAAGGAAACCACCCCAGCGACGCTCCTGCGTGGAGGGCGAATAGGCGCCACGTTCCAGGTTATTATAGGTCAGGCGGAAGTCTCTGCCGTTATTCGGCCTCTCGTTCCCGGCCGGACATCTCTTCTGCAGATATCTCAGTGGAGTTTTCTTAATCTGGCGCCATCCCCTCTGCACCGTCCTGTCCTGGACCCCCGTCTTATGAGTGTAATATGGCCTCTCAGCGCAATCCTACAACTTTCATCATTCATGGGAAAGATCTACAGAAACGAGAGGCCTCGGCAGTAACGTGAGATCTGCGCCCGCCCGCCGCCGCCCCCCCCCCCCCCCCCCGGCGTGCGCTGCGGATAGGAACGTGTAAGGCTCTGTTCACACGCAGTGCGCAAAAATGTCTGAAAATACAGAGCGGGTTTTCAAGGGAAAAGGGAAAACAGCTCTTGAGTTTCAGGCGTCTTTTGAGGTGTTTTCCAGTGAAAAATCAGCTCCAAAAACCACCTCAAGAAATGACACGCGACTTCTTTTATGGCCTCGTTCACTGAGTTTTTTTGCAGGAGGAAAATTCTGCCTCAAAATTCCGTTTGGGATTTTGAGGCAGATTTTGACCGTCCTGCACAGCGTTTGCCGCGATTTTCACAGCGTTTTTCGCTCGCACTCATTGGGTGCTACGGGCAAAAAACTCAGCTTAATGCGCTTCTCTGCCTCCCATTGATGTCAATGGGCGGTCAGAGGCGTAAACGCGCGAAGATCGGGCATGTCCCTTCTTTCTGCCGCGAGGCAGTTTTACTGCTCGCTGGAGAAAGCCGCCTCCGCCTTCCATTGAAATCAAAGGGAGGCATTTTCGGACGTTTTTTTCAGAGCAGTTTCCACGTCAAAATACTCTGTGTGAACAGGGCCTTACGTCTTTTTATACTCCGTTTTTTAAAACCGCCGTGAAAAAACGCCACATATGAACGATATGCTATTTTTCCAATTGATTTCAATGGGCAGATGTTTATAGGCGTTTATGCCCTGAAAACACTGCGTGTGAACATACCCCGAGGCCTCATTCAGACCAACGTAAATGACGGCAGTGCGCTGTCCGCTGAAATATCTGACCGCACACGGACCCATGCAAATCAATGGTGACGGAAACATCGCTAATGGCCTCCGTTCGTCACCATTCCAGCAGATTTCCGTTTTTCCTACGGAATCAATAGCGGAGTTGACTGCGCTATTGATTTCGTCGTTAAAACGGAAATCTGGAATGCTGACAAATGGAAACCATTAGCGATGTTTCCGTCACCATTGATATCAATGGTGACTGAAATGGTAGCTGTGGTTTCACTTTCCGTTGTTCACCCGACGGAACCCCGCAACGGAAAGCGAACGGTGATGTGAACAGGCCCTTAGAATGTGAATGGGTTTTCCCTCAGTCCCGTCAGCGGCCCAGCGCTCCCTCCCTGTGATGTCTGATCAGCTGTCAGGGCGGAGGTCCCCCATATGTTGTGCTGCTGACGGGACTGAGGGAAAACGGATTTACTTTCCAGATGGAACTTTATATATTCGTATTATTACCACAATAAATAACTTTTTTTTGATTTAACATTTATTTTACAAAAAAAAGAAAACAAAAATGGCGGATATTCATTACCTCCCCAGCATGACGGCCTTGAGTAACTGGTCAATCTCATTTTTTTCCATATATATAGGTTGTTGACATGGGGCACGAGACCATAGAAATAAATAGATATCTATAAACAAATAGATGAATAACCGTCCTGACACCCCGCCGAGGTCCGCCAGCGCTCCCCACCGGGCACGTCACGTCCTCGCAGGGCAGGCTCATCACATAAGGCCCAGCCACTCGTCAGGAGCTGCTGACATCACGGGGGCACGAGGTACAAGTGCCGCTACTCCCTGGTGAATACTTGGGGAGGGGGGTTGTCCTGCGCAGACGCAACGGGGGCAATTATCTCATTTGGCGAATTTGTGCCGGATGTTATGACGGAGAGGAGCCCGGGGCCCCAAACAACTCACACCTCGCTGTGGGATAATCCTGAGCATCTACGTTCCCTCTAACACCACCTCGTGAAGAGCTGCAGCAGGGAGGGGGTTAACTAGAGGTAGCGCGTCCGTTGATTGGTCACATTGCAGCATCGTACGAGACGCCATGACGCATCCTCTTCTCACCGCAGTGGACATTGTAAGATTTAATGACGCGTTTACAGACATTTGATCGTTTGCAATTTACCCCTTAAAACAACGAGTGGGGGAGGCGCGATAGAGCGCAACGGGGAAAATCTGCCAAGTCCGGAAGAGCAGCGACGCGACCAGAACATTTCCCCGGCCGGCCTTACACCTGGCATCGTCCTCTTCTGTCCGCTTCTGTAACAGCGGCGCGACCGTCACCTTTTCCCAGCAGCCGATATGACGGAGAAACTCAACTGAATCCAACGATTAAGGCCCCGTGTGCACGACCATAAAAAATCTCCGGAATTGCGGATCCATTCAGTTCTATTGGCCACGGACACCGTTCTGTATCGCTACGGATGGGTGTGCGTGCCGGGAATTATGGAGCATGTCCTACTTTTCGTATTTTACGGGCCGTTCTCCCGTACTTTGTATAGAACGGCCCGAAAATGCAGGCAGCGGCCGTCCCCCAAATAGCGGACCTAAGGCGCCATGTACACGACCGTAAAAATCGTCCATAATTACGGAGCCCTTTCTGTATGTGTACGGGAAGACGTCCGGGCCGTAGAAAGATAGGACGTCTTATATTTAGCTTTTTACAGTCTGAAAATGCGGGTGACTGTCAGCGGCCGGCTGTGCCCCCAATGACGGGCATTGATTACGGACCCGGCCGAGGCCTAACAACGTGACAGAAGAGACTCAATGGCTTGAACATTTTTTTTTCTAGGTTTTCGGGAAAATGTTTTTAACACCCCAGATTTGCCTACTGGACGGACGACAAACCATTTACAGATGTTGCTCCCCCCCCCACCCCCAATATAATTTTTTATATTTAATAATAGTTCAATTCAATGACTAATTTCTACTTGGCATTCGCAGTGTGACTCCCCCTCCCCCATGTAACACTGCGTCGACACGACTTCCCCTATAAATTTGTTTTGCGTATCTGTACTTTATATCATGCGACGGAGGGAAAACCCGAACAAAAAAAAAATAATAGTTAAAAGAAATACAGTAAAATACCTGAAGGAGCGGAGCGTATTAACCCCTTCACTGCCGGGACTACAGTGGATGGTGTTTCCCAACCTGTCGAAAAAATTTAATCTGCAACTAATTTAAATGCCACTTCCTGTGACTGTAGAACGTCACTTTCTGATGCCACGCGGGTAACCGGCGGACTGACCTGAACTCTGCGCAGCGCTCCACGCGGGTAACCGGCGGACTGACCTGAACTCTGCGCAGCGCTCCACGCAGGTAACCGGCGGACTGACCTGAACTCTGCGCAGCGCTCCACGCCAGAGATCAGTCTCCCATCCCCTCCTAATGCGGACTACACCCCGCTAAAGAGGACAGTGGCGCAGCTCTGACTGAATCCGCTGCTCTGTGATGGCGGACGTGTGACCATCGTGGACTCTCTGCGCAGGTCAACGTCTGAGATAATCCCACGTGCCGTTCGGCTGTAAGAAAGGGTTTAGGAAGGAAAGTTTATCTGGAAGTCCAACAACTGACATCAGGGCGGTCGTCATGAGGAGTTCTCGGGGAGGGGACGTCAAACCCTCCGTCCTGCCCCTTCCCTGTGGAATGACAATGATGAATCTGTGCTTGTTCGCCCGGCAGCGCTTATTCAGGGCGCTGCAGCGTTTACCCCCCACTACTGTAGATCCGGCGCCGTGACGCAGCGGAGCGGGGGGAGGCACAGTCCAGGTGGCAACATGACAAAAGTCCTCACTTCCCAGTTACCTCCACCACGTCGTCATCTCTCCCGTCCTCCTCGCTGGAGTCCAGCTCTCCCTCGCCCAGTGGAAGGGAGTGGGACGCAGGTTGGTAGCCGGACTGGGAGGAGAGGTAGCCAGGGTAGGTCGATGCTGCGCTGTTACTGGAGAGTCCTCGGCTCAGCATTGAAGATGGAAATGGGGCAAACATTCGTGTCTGAGCTGGTAATGGCTGCGTGTAGGGCAAAGACAAAGAAGGGGGCAGAAGGTAAGGGGGCACACTGGAGGGGGCTGAGGAGGTGCCCGAGGTGGGGTTCAGTAGAGGGTCAGGAGCCATCGAGAGGCCTAACGGTGCGTCCGACAGCAAGGAGGGCAGCTGGAAGTGGGAGGCGCCACCGCCGGCCCCCATATACAGAGAGTTCGCTGCCCTTGATAAGCTGTGGTTCAATGAGGAGGGGGTGATGCCAAAGCCTGCCAAACCGGGGTACGGCAGCTGGCTGAAGGGGTGCCGCTTACTGGACGACCACTGGCTGGATTGGTCAGGTCGCTCCTTGCGCTTTCTGGACTGTGTTTTGGGCGCTTGAATCAGACCTTGATGCTGAATGTTGGGGTTCGGAAGTTGAGGGGTGCCGTGAGAGCTGCGAGAAACCGCCGCTTCTGCATATTGCTGCAGCTCGCTCAGAATCTCCGGGCTGTCAGGAGACATTGGTCGTGAAGGCTCCTCGTTGTCTTGGGAAGGCGGGCTAGACGTATGACGCCCATTACTCAAATAAGCTCCAGCCTGGCCCGGGCCGTGTCCCTGGGCACCTGTGGATAAAAACAGAGATAAGAAAACGGTCAACGCAGCGCGGGCCGTGAAAACAAAGATAAAGCAACAGCCCCCGAATAAAAGGGCAGAGATCGGGGCGAACCGGTCCAATTACCGCACAGACACAATGATAGAGCAAAAGATGAAAGGGGGAGGGGAAGCTTCATCAGAGACAATCCCTATGAGATCGCAGCCGCCAGGGATCCGGCTCGCCACACATTTCCCCTGCGGCAGCATGAAGTAGATGTATGGCTGCCCAGGTCTTACATGGACGGCTCGGTCCCTCACAGAGGGCTCGGTCCCTCACAGAGGGATATATGGGCAGGGCTTCTCGTCAGGAAACGTCACATTCAGACTGGACAGGAAGATCGCCATTGGACGGTTTTCTGACGCTGCTTATAGGGCGGCAGCACATTACCTAACTGCGCAGAGCGCCGCGATTCAGAGCTCTTCTGTTTGCTGCTTGACCTGATGGCGAATATCCGCCCATCGCTGGTACGAATGTACGTTCCTGTAATTACAAGGGAGATCAGCGGCGTGATATTGCCGTAAACAGAAAATGAAGAAAACGTGAACAATTAAAGGGCCGGTGCAGTAAATAACGCCTCATCCTTGTTTAACAAAGACATGTCGCGACTTTCAAAAAAATAGTGTGGAATATATTAAAAGGTTCACACAAGTTTTCTGGCGGGAAAAAAAAGGAGCAAAATTAGTTGTCCTAAGATTTGTGACTTTACTTCGCTCGCCACTTTACGAAAGTGGAACTAAAAGAGGGCGGGGCTTAGCAGGAGCGGCGGGGCCTCCAACGGAACGTCATATTTACCATAAATTACGCCAGAAACTGGATTAAAGTTAAAGTGCTCATAGCAGGCGCCACCAAATTTATTATAGAGAACCTGTCACGAGGTCATATAAACGGAACTGGGTTTACCGACCTGAATAACGCTGTCGCCCTCATTCCAGCGCGGGTTTTATTTTTTCCCGCCGTTCTAGATATGGCCCCATTGTATTGGCTCTCCATATGCTAATTTGCTGTAGTTAACCAGCGGGGTGGAGCTAACTTCCCCGCCTCTGATAAGGACCAATCAGCGCGAGGCAGCTTGAGGGTAGTTCACGCCCCGGTTGGTTAATTACAGCAAATTAGCATAGAGGGAGCCAACACAACGGGGCCGTATCTCTGGAACTGGGGGATCCAGGACAAAAAACAAAGCCAGCGCTGGAATCAGGGAGAGATCTATTCAGGTCAGTAAACCAGTTCAACTCCTCTGACCTAGTGACCGCTCCTCTTTAAAAGGTGTGCAACATTTTTAAGATCTCTGTTTGCGGTAAGTGAATAGGAACATTTATTGCTTACCTCCAAAGGCTGAAAATTTGTCCTGACCTAGTTCTGCACATACAGCTGGGAGTTTGTGACAATGTATTAGTGCAAGTGAAATGTATCAGCTGTGTAAGCAGGACTAGGTCCAGAGAGGTTTCAGCTGCTGGATGTAAACAATGAATGTTGCCATCGACTGACAGCAAGCAGAGATCTTGAAAATGGTAAAGAACTGAAGCACAAAGTCTATTAGAAAGTAGCTGGGGGATATAGGGCAGTCAATGGTAAAGTGCCAGTGTCTCTCACACTCCAGACTCCTCACCTTTTGTGCCCCGGATAACGTGAATGCTCTCGCCTGCGCTGATTCGCGCCTGAACGTCCGTGGATGTCGTCATTCCAGGTATAACAATATCTACAGGAAAGATAATAAAGAACCTCTGGGATCAGTCAGACAGCGCACTCGTCTCACACACCAGAACGACCAATACACATGACAGACCCCGTCTCCAAACGGATGCGTCGTCCTGATTATTCATCGTATTTGGGGGAGGGGGGTTATATGGTAATCAGGGGGACGACAGATCTGGGGGCGGGGGATGTCTCGTCTGTAATCCCATTAATTGTCCCATTGAGTTAAATGCAGAAAAGGAAAATGTTTTCCCATCTGTAGTTTTTGATATTGAAGTCAATGGGACGACATCCATCGTTTTTACCAATTTGTAGAGAAACCAACGGAGATGACAATTTAAGTGCGGACGGCGTCTTATCCTGGAGGGACGTCTCCTGTGCAGTCACTTATTACATATAGGCTGGAGGAGCTGCACGCCTCTGGTTATGGTACTTGCCTGTGGTGGTGACAACCTTCTGGACAAGGACCCCCGCCCTCTGCAGGTAGTTTACTGGGAAGTTAAAGGAGGGGACAGAGCCGGACGCAGACCCAGCATGGCCGACAGGCATGTGCCGCGGCATCATAGGGATCGGCGTGGTCTGCAGAGGTCGGACACTGGCCACAGGCCGCTCATCCGTCTTCAGCAATGGCCGCCTGGTATAGAAAAAATAATAATAATTGCACTTAATATTCTATAGACCTCCTACAAAAGCTGCCACTCCCCGGGTCAGCGCCTGCTCCCTCACCAGTTCCTCTGGGTGAACGCCGGGAGGTTTGCCAGGTTGTGGTCCGGTGCTGGGTAGTATTGGGTATAGGACGGCCGGGTGTAGGGCACAGACGCCCTCTTCTCCTCCTCATAACTGCGCTTTGCCGCTTTCTTCTCAGCCAGCGTCAGCTTTTGTTCCTTACGATCCAGGAGAAGAGATTCATGTTGGAAGGGATCCTGCAAGACGGAAAATCACACAGACATCCAATGTGAAGGCAACATCGAGATCCGTCATTCACCAGGTGTCGGTGCCGCCGTGTTCGGGGGAGCAGTTACCTTGGTGATGAGGTTGGGGTATATTACACATGCCTTCTGCAGCACAGTCTCATGGAATTTAGAGGGGTCCACGTGCTGGCGGGACAGGTCCGGCTCCTCCTCCACAAAATGCAGCAGATTCTCCACCTCCCTCCGGGTGAAATTCACTTCTGGATTGAGATCATCGACTACACGATCTGAGTAGAGACGCGGCGCCAGTTACATCGCCATCTGAACACGCGGCATAAAACAACGCCGCCCGCTCGGCTTCACACTCACCTGACATCCCCTGCTTGGTGATCTGGCGATCGTAAATCTTCCTCTCTAAGGTGAAGTCAGACACAAGACGGTAAATGTGGCAAGGTTTCCTCTGCCCGTATCTGTACACGCGACACACGGCCTGGGCATCATGACACGGGTTCCACGAAGCATCGAACACGACCACCCGGTTAGCGCCTATCAGGTTGACACCCAGGCAGCCGGCACTGGAAGAAAACTGCTGATGTCAGACGTGGACTGATGACAATATCCTCACAAATTCAATCACCACTCAACGTCATTTGTACCGACACACACCCCTCCCCCACTCACCGTGTGGACAGTAAGAACAGCCAGACATTCTCATTAGCAGGGTCATTGAACTGGTTTATTAATCGCTCCCTTTCTGAGGCTGAAGTGCTCCCATCCAACCCTTATAAAAGGAGAAGAACAAATATATATATTACTGTAAAAAGGGACATTACAGAGGGTTCTGAATGACATAAACCAGACACTAAAGGTGTGCGGGAGGGGAGGACATAAAGCTGCAAAAATAAATGCTGCAGTTTCCACATTGGCCACAAGATGTCAGCAGAACAGGCTACGCGGCATCTTGTTTTATGACCAGTGAACGGAGGGTTAATGACAGTGACCGGCTCTTGTGCTGCCTGGGTCAAGATAAGCAGGGAACGGGTAAGGTGATCTGGGGAGGGCCGCTGGCGTTAACACCCCCCCCCCAGCACGCCGTCAAGTGTCACAATGGGTATTATAAAACTGGTGCACTGTTATTTTTCAATCTAATTTGCATAATTCAGCAGCACAAGGGTTAACAGTCATGTGACGGTGGAGTCCTCCTTATTCTACTCACTGTAATAGTGGATATTTCGGATCCACGTGTTCCGCTCCTGACTTTCGCTACCAGGTGTGATCGGCATTGATCTCTTCGCTAAAAAATCTTCAATGATGGAAAGTGTAGACAAGCTCTGACTGGAGGAGGACAGTGCGTTAGGCTCCATTCACATTGCATTTTTGGCCACATTTAATGTATACGCCGGCAAAAGCGAATAAAAACCTCATGGAATAAATGTTTAACAGATGCCTGAGACCCGTGCCGTACAGTGCCATACAGTGCCATACAGTGCCGTACAGTGCCATACAGTGCCATACAGTGCCGTACATTACCCATAGGCTCCAATGCAAAAATACAACGTGTATATACAGCGCTGGTCGCGGTTTTTGTGGCATCTTGTTGTATGGAAAAGCTAATAAAATAGTATTCCAACGTACGCCATCTCGACAGAGGCCGGAACACAATTCATTTGGCCTCTGTTGGGCTAATGGAGCCCCATGGACACGTTTAACATGTAAGTCGGGAGCTTTCCTGGTGCACACGCTGCAAGTGCATTGTAAACGTGGTGTGAACAGGGCCTTACAAGGAGTGAACACTGCACCAGCCCACGTATCACCCAGCAACACCGCACCAGCCCACGTATCACCCAGCAACACCGCACCAGCCCACGTATCACCCAGCAACACCGCACCAGCCCACGTATCACCCAGCAACACCGCACCAGCCCACGTATCACCCAGCAACACCGCACCAGCCCACGTATCACCCAGCAACACCGCACCAGCCCACGTATCACCCAGCAACACCGCACCAGCCCACGTATCACCCAGCAACACCGCACCAGCCCACGTATCACCCAGCAACACCGCACCAGCCCACGTATCACCCAGCAACACCGCACCAACCCACGTATCACCCAGCAACACCGCACCAGCCCACGTATCACCCAGCAACACCGCACCAGCCCGCGTATCACCCAGCAACACCGCACCAGCCCACGTATCACCCAGCAACACCGCACCAGCCCACGTATCACCCAGCAACACCGCACCAGCCCACGTATCACCCAGCAACACCGCACCAGCCCACGTATCACCCAGCAACACCGCACCAGCCCACGTATCACCCAGCAACACCGCACCAGCCCACGTATCACCCAGCAACACCGCACCAGCCCACGTATCACCCAGCAACACCGCACCAGCCCACGTATCACCCAGCAACACCGCACCAGCCCACGTATCACCCAGCAACACCGCACCAGCCCACGTATCACCCAGCAACACCGCACCAGCCCACGTATCACCCAGCAACACCGCACCAGCCCACGTATCACCCAGCAACACCGCACCAGCCCACGTATCACCCAGCAACACCGCACCAGCCCACGTATCACCCAGCAACACCGCACCAGCCCACGTATCACCCAGCAACACCGCACCAGCCCACGTATCACCCAGCAGCACCGCACCAGCCCACGTATCACCCAGCAGCACCGCACCAGCCCACGTATCACCCAGCAACACCGCACCAGCCCACGTATCACCCAGCAACACCGCACCAGCCCACGTATCACCCAGCAGCACCGCACCAGCCCACGTATCACCCAGCAACACCGCACCAGCCCACGTATCACCCAGCAGCACCGCACCAGCCCACGTATCACCCAGCAACACCGCACCAGCCCACGTATCACCCAGCAACACCGCACCAGCCCACGTATCACCCAGCAACACCGCACCAGCCCACGTATCACCCAGCAACACCGCACCGTACAGCCCGTGTATCACACCGCACCTCACCCCCAGGATCACCGTACACCCCGTGTATCACACACCTGAACACCAGGATCTTGTCGCCCAGTTTCATGCTTTCCTCAATCAGGTGAAACAGAATCACCATCTTCGGGGAGTTTGGCAATAAGCCGGTTTGGTAGTCGCACAGAATCTCCTTGGCCTGGAGAGAAGGAAGACATTGTTGGTGCTCGGACAGGACGGAGGTCACGGTCAACGTCACAATTCAGAGGCTTTTCCTCGTTCTGTCGCCTCCTGACAGGTCATAAAGAGGTCAGGAAATAACATTGGAGAAATGACGGGGTCCTAGCACAGGAATTGTAGAACCCCGTCTTCTGGACACAATGACAAAGCAAACCTGGAAACCTCACGGCGATCAGCGATTGTCGTCTGCTGCGAGGAACCGTAGTAATTGTGTGTAATATCATCGCCATGTGGGGGAGCTGCTTCCTGCAGCAGCAAGTATGGGGTTAATGGAGGGGGCAGATCAGGGGGTTCAGACACTCACCCATTCATACGTAACCACTTGATTGGCTTTCTCCTGGCTGGGGTTGAAGCCCATGCCCTGTAGCAGCTTGCTGTTGGCAGCCTCAGTTTCCACTTTGACCTTTGGACCCTGGGACTGGCATCGAGCGTTGGTTCCGAGATCATCGACATCCAAATCCTGCTCATTGGCCAAGTTCTCCTTCTGGAGCGCCTCGTACAGCACATCCGGGTGATTCCAAATCTGAAGAAAAAACAAGTATTTAGGGTGACGCATCGTGCGGAGGATGGCAGGCGTGTGGGTGAAGGACGCCATCATCATCATCAGCAGCAACCGCCAGAGACTGACGGAGGATTGTAGGTAACACCGGACACGGCACTCACCTTGCAGCACACACAGAAAGCTTTCAGGGGATTGAGGCCGAGCCAGCCGCTATTCCCTGCATCCCGGAACCGGTTCATGAACTCCGTGTACAGGGCCCTCTGTATTGGGGACAGGCGAACCAAGATCACATGTTCTTCTTTAGAAGGGAGCTGGACCTTCAAAACCGTGTGCCCGCGTCTAAGGTGAAAACAGAGAACACAAGAATTACACACAGGACAGACAAACATCGTAGGAGGTTTCCCATTGGAACGGTGCAGCGGTAGTGTAAGAACAAGTCCACACAGCACGAAGGTCCTGAAAATCTGCAACGTGTGTGTATAGGTGTGTGTGTGTGTGGTGATGCCTATACATTGGTAGCTCATAACAGGATCCTCAGCATCGTCACACATCTAGTGCCGGATTATAAGGCAAGTGTGTGTGTATTTTGTACGTATGTGCGTGTGCTTTGTGTATATATATATGTGTGTGTACTTTGTGTGTGTGTGTACTTTGTATGTGTGTGTACTTTGTGTGTGTGTGTGTGTGTGTGTGTGTGTGTGTGTGTGTGTTTAGACCCAGTTCACAGAAATGTTTGGCACGGATTTTGACACAGAAACCGCGTCGGAATCAGCAACAAAATACGGCCAAAATCACCTTCCATTGATTTCAAAGGGAGGCAGAGGCGTGGGTTTTTTTTGCCACTCACGGGGAAAAAGAAGCAAGTCCTTTTTTTGCCGTGGTTCCGCCTCTGACCTTCCATTGAAAAAAATTTTTTGTGCCGTTTTATGCCCATGGGCGAAAAATGCCACTAATCCGCGGCAAAAATGCACAGGCAGGTCAAAATCTTCCCTAAAAATTCCAGAAGGAATTTTGAGGCAGATTTTTCCTGCCTACGAAAAGCTCCGTATGAACCAGTCCTTAGACTATGTTCACATGTAGGAATTTTACAGGCGGAATCCGTAGATTTCAATGGGAGTCAGACGCTTATTTTTCCCGCTGATTTTTTTCAGCACGCCGGACAAAGCATCATCCTGCTCATCCTTCAGGCGGATTCCACCGGAACCTCCCATTGAAGTCAATGGAAGGAGGAATCTTCCTGCCAATGACAGGAATAGTTTTGCGGCGGATTTTACAGCGGGACCCGCCTGCAAAGCGCCGTGTGAACTAGCCCTTACTGTACGGTCTTACACCCCTAGGAGACGTATTTGCGCTGCTCTTACCTCTGCACGAAGCCTTCCAGGAGGCTGTGGAGGACGTGGCTGCGATACCGCATGAGGCGTTTGTCCTGCGGCGTGCTGTCGGCGCACTGTCCATTGAGAATCGGCCTCTCAAACATGTTACTGAACTCCTGCCTCGTGCCCAGAAAGTCCGGCCGCACAAAGTCCACCATGCACCAGTACTCAATGAGGTTGTTCTGCAGGGGGTATCCGGTCAACACCACCCTCCGCCGGGACCGAATGTTCTTCAGGGCCTGGGACGTGCTGGCGTGACAGTTCTTTATACGATGTCCTTCATCACAGATGACCACGTCCGGGCCCGGCCGCGACAAAGCCTTTTCAATCCCTATGAAGGGGGAGGGGAGATTAGCAATAAATTACACCGATGACATTCACGTATTTATATTTTGGTCGCTGCAGTTCAGTTAAAAAACAAAATTTGCACGGAAATACAATCCGTTTTTTTCAGCTCGGCGACGCGTTCTCCTTACAATCCGTCCTACAAATATTTCTTGGATGTCTTTTGCATAAAGCTGCCAGCAAGGCTTCGGCGTATGATGCGGTTCGTGCGGCGCCATTATCAGCGCTGGGAACACCAACCTTTTAGCATCTCTTGTTGGCGATCCTCCTCGTCCAGGTCGATGATCACGGGTCCGGCTGCTTTCTTGCTCCTTTTCTTTCGGCCCACAGTGAAGGATTTCTTGAGCGACAGGAGCCGGTACATCTCATACCCCATTAATAGGACGCCCCCATTGGACGCCCAGCTATTCACAACTTTGGCTCGAGCAGCGGTTGTTCTGGAGGGAAAAAAATATATAAAAATCAATCAAATAATAATTATTACATTCACCCAATAAACTGAATTGGAAACGCCGTAACGTCAAGAGCCGGAACCCCCCGCGGCCTGCGGACACGCACTTGTGCTCATCGTTCATGGTGTGAACCTTAAAGGACCGAGGCCGGAGAAACTCAGGGTTGTGGTCAGGAGGTAACGTTTCGGGAGCCGGAAGCCACATGTTAAACTCAGCGAGCCAATTCTGCAGAGTGTTCACCTGAGGAGGGAAAGAAGCAGGTGAGAACCAACATGGAGGACGCCCACGGCATGCGGCACCAGAGCCTGATCAGCCACGTTCACACAATGCATAAGTTCTCCTTTGAACAGCAGATCACATATAGAATTAACCTACAAACAAACGTATTGTCCCTTTGTAAATACACGAGCGTATTATACTCCAGAGCTGCACTCAATATTCTGCTGGTTGCTACAGGAAACAGTCGGTAAGATATTAAACAAACAACCGTCTAACAACTGAGCTGAAATCCTAAAAAGCAGATATGAAGTTAGTTTTTCCTACATCAGATGAACGTACAGAGACTGGAATAAAGACCCCACTACCCAGAATGCAGTAAGAAAAGTAATGTCATGTATGTACACAGTGACTCCACCAGCAGAATAGTGAGTGCAGCTCTGGAGTATAATACAGGATGTAACTCAGGATCAGTACAGGATATGTAATGTATATACACAGTGACTACACCAGCAGAATAGTGAGTACAGCTCTGGAGTATAATACAGGATGTAACTCAGGATCAGTACAGGATAAGTAATGTAATGTATGTACACAGTGACTCCACCAGCAGAATAGTGAGTGCAGCTCTGGAGTATAATACAGGATATAACTCAGGATCAGTACAGGATAAGTAATGTCATGTATGTACACAGTGACTACACCAGCAGAATAGTGAGTGTAGCTCTGGAGTATAATACAGGATGTTACTCAGGATCAGTACAGGATAAGTAATGTAATGTATGTACACAGTGACTCCACCAGCAGAATAGTGAGTACAGCTCTGGAGTATAATACAGGATGTAACTCAGGATCAGTACAGGATAAGTAATGTAATGTATGTACACAGTGACTACACCAGCAGAATAGTGAGTGTAGCTGTGGAGTATAATACAGGATGTAACTCAGGATCAGTACAGGATAAGTAATGTAATGTATGTACACAGTGACTCCACCAGCAGAATAGTGAGTGCAGCTCTGGAGTATAATACAGGATATAACTCAGGATCAGTACAGGATAAGTAATGTAATGTATGTACACAGTGACCCCACCAGCAGAATAGTGAGTGCAGCTCTGGAGTATAATACAGGATATAACTCAGGATCAGTACAGGATAAGTAATGTAATGTATGTACACAGTGACCCCACCAGCAGAATAGTGAGTGCAGCTCTGGAGTATAATACAGGATATAACTCAGGATCAGTACAGGATAAGTAATGTAATGTATGTACACAGTGACTCTACCAGCAGAATAGTGAGTGCAGCTCTGGAGTATAATACAGGATATAACTCAGGATCAGTACAGGATAAGTAATGTAATGTATGTACACAGTGACCCCACCAGCAGAATAGTGAGTGCAGCTCTGGAGTATAATACAGGATGTAACTCAGGATCAGTACAGGATAAGTAATGTAATGTATGTACACAGTGACTCCACCAGCAGAATAGTGAGTGCAGCTCTGGAGTATAATACAGGATGTAACTCAGGATCAGCACAGGATAAGTAATGTAATGTATGTACACAGTGACTCCACCAGCAGAATAGTGAGTGCAGCTCTGGAGTATAATACAGGATGTACCTCAGGATCAGTACAGGATAAGTAATGTAATGTATGTACACAGTGACTCCACCAGCAGAATAGTGAGTGCAGCTCTGGAGTATAATACAGGATGTAACTCAGGATCAGCACAGGATAAGTAATGTATGTACACAGTGACTCCACCAGCAGAATAGTGAGTGCAGCTCTGGAGTATAATACAGGATGTAACTCAGGATCAGTACAGGATAAGTAATGTAATGTATGTACACAGTGACCCCACCAGCAGAATAGTGAGTGCAGCTCTGGAGTATAATACAGGATGTAACTCAGGATCAGTACAGGATAAGTAATGTATGTACACAGTGACTCCACCAGCAGAATAGTGAGCGCAGCTCTGGAGTATAATACAGGATAAGTAATGTAATGTATGTACACAGTGTCTCCGCCAGCAGAATAGTGAGTGCAGCTCTGGAGTATAATACAGGATATAACTCAGGATCAGTACAGGATAAGTAATGTAATGTATGTACACAGTGACTCCACCAGCAGAATAGTGAGTGCAGCTCTGGAGTATAATACAGGATGTAACTCAGGATCAGTACAGGATAAGTAATGTAATGTATGTACACAGTGACCCCACCAGCAGACTAGTGAGTGCAGCTCTGGAGTATAATACAGGATATAACTCAGGATCAGTGCAGGATAAGTAATGTAATGTATGTACACAGTGACCCCACCAGCAGAATAGTGAGTGCAGCTCTGGAGTATAATACAGGATGTAACTCAGGATCAGTACAGGATAAGTAATGTAATGTATGTACACAGTGACTCCACCAGCAGAATAGTGAGTGCAGCTCTGGAGTATAATACAGGATATAACTCAGGATCAGTACAGGGTAAGTAGTGTAATGTATGTACACAGTGACTCCACCAGCAGAATAGTGAGTGCAGCTCTGGAGTATAATACAGGATGTAACTCAGGATCAGTACAGGATAAGTAATGTAATGTATGTACACAGTGACTCCACCAGCAGAATAGTGAGAGCAGCTCTGGAGTATAATACAGGATATAACTCAGGATCAGTACAGGATAAGTAATGTAATGTATGTACACAGTGACTCCACCAGCAGAATAGTGAGTGCAGCTCTGGAGTATAATACAGGATATAATTCAGAATCAGTACAGGATAAGTAATATATGTACACAGTGACTCCACCAGCAGAATAGTGAGTACAGCTCTGGAGTATAATACAGGATATAACTCAGGATCAGTACAGGATAAGTAATGTAATGTATGTACACAGTGACTCCACCAGCAGAATAGTGAGTGCAGCTCTGGAGTATAATACAGGATGTATCTCAGGATCAGTACAGGATAAGTAATGTATGTACACAGTGACTCCACCAGCAGAATAGTGAGTGCAGCTCTGGAGTATAATACAGGATAAGTAATGTATTATATGTACACAGTGACTCCACTTATTAAAGGCAGGATTAATCCTATATTGTACGGTCCACTGGTCTGCACCACCACAACCCCCCGATGATGACAAATTCTTACCGGTACAATCGCAAGCACATTCTTGGCCGGCGTGTGCTGGAATAGAACGTCCAGGAATGAGATGACCTGAAGGGTCTTGCCCAAACCCATGCTGTGCGCCAGGATACAGCCAAAGCCACTGCTGCTGGGAAACCTCTCCAGAGACTCCACGAGATTGTCATATAGGAAGCGGATGCCCCCAATCTGAAAAGAGAGAACAGCAGGAGGGGGGGCGTTACATGGATGAGCAGGAGGGGGGGGGGGGATCAGGCGCGGACGTGAGACCATCGATCACCCACCTGATGTGGTTTCACAGCTCGGGCCAATTGTGGGGACAAGAAAATGTCCTTTTCGTTGGGCGGGTGGTTAATATTGACAAGGACCTGTCCGAAGGCGTCTGGCAGGTTTACAGCATCGTTGACGTGGGAGCCGGCGTTCTCACCGCCGAGATCAACGTCATCGCCTTCATTAGTGGAATCTCCGCTGTCCACAATCTGCAGCGACTCCTCCTCCCCCGAGCTCAGCTCAATCACCTCTGTAACGGGATATGGGAAGAGAGGGATGATGGCAGGTATAAGAGTGATGATGAGAGTTAGAATCCCCAGTGTGTAATGATCAATTCCAATCTCCCTCATGTTCTTACCGTCCTTGGCACACAGGACCGTCCTCTGTGACTCGTCGTCGCTGTCCCCACTGCTGCTGTCCAGGCAGATAATCTCCTGGTTCCCCACAAGTTGTGCCACATCCGCCGTCCTGAGCTCCAGCTCTTCTGTAAAGCACATGACATATCACTCAGCTGCTGCAGGGCAGCTTTACCCGCTCCTTCCCAGCCCCATATAAGCGCGTTATCTGATGCCCGTACCATTGAGGAAGTCTAGAGGGAGAGCGGGCAGGGTGGGGATCAGGGGTAGGGGATAATCCTTCCTCTGCTGTTCCAGACGTTTACGTCTTTCCAGCTCCTCCTGTTGCGCGGTCTTGGTCACGGCTTCCAACTGATCCTCGCGGAGCAGCTTCCTGCGGCACAAAGAGACAACGGCATTAATCACAGCACGTTACACACAGGAGCGGGAGCGCGGTACAACCTCCCCAATATCGCAGCACTGATATAACCGGACGCTGCACCGTGACCCCCTCCACACACCGTCATATTCTACCAGGCACAGGATTAGGAGCACGGCCATAAAACTCAATCACGAACAATCCGAGACCCACATGTCACTTCAGGGCGCCGGGCGAATGGGCCAGAAAATACAGGGGTGAACTGGGCACATGACACGGAATAACAGCTTACGGCCTGCACCCAGTAATCCGGCACACGACTTCCCAATCATCCAGAAACTGACAAGACTGGAGGATGAACAAGGAAATAAATGCAGCGGACCCGGCGCTCTGACACCAGACAGCCCCTGCGCAGCCGCACCTGATGTTCCTCCTGAAGTTGGCGGTCTTCAGTGAGTGCGTCTGATTGGCCTCCTCAGAAGTCGTCTCCTCTTTTCCGCTCTGCCCTGAGGTAGATGAGCATTTCCATTCGTCCTCCGCTCCGGCGCTGCGCTCAGAGTTTTCTGCACCAACTTCGGCGCTCTCAGACTTTTCTGAAAGAAGAAAGAACAGACATTCATAAGTGAAGACGAGAGACCACGGGGAGAGGATCCATGTAACTGTGCCCCCTGCAGAATATACCGGGGCTGCAAACCCCTGAGCAATTACAGCCAAGAGATACAAAGCGCCAAACCCCCTGCATAGCCGCCACTAGGCAAATCAAAGGGAAAGCGCCCCACAGTGTAACACGTATAAACATCGGATAACAAGAATCCTCTAAGCAGAGGGAGCAGCCGCCGGTCCTCCAATCACCGTGGTTGATGCTCCACCTGCAGACATCGTATTCGAGAGCAAAAGAGATTATCCAGCGAAAAAAAGCAGGGACTGCCGGCCGCCACCAGTAGTTTAAATACAGGGATCACAAAAAATATTTATTCAACGTACAACACGTTTTGAAGTTGTTCTGATCTCGTCATCAGGTTAAAACCTCAGAACAACTTCAAAACGTGTTGTACGTTGAATAAATATTTTTTGTGATCCCTGTATTTAAACTACTGGTGGCGGCCGGCAGTCCCTGCTTTTTTTTCCCCTTTTATTCGCTGGATGATAGCCACCACTAGGGGGAGCAGAGGAGTTCACTAAAGACAAATGATTGAGTTCAATGAGAGCTGTATATCTTTATGTAGCGAACGCCCCCTAGTGGTGGCTGCAGGCAGCAGAATGCTATCATGTACCTCTATGGCAGCTGTATATATCAGTATGTAGTGAGCTCCCCCTAGTGGTGGCTGCAGGTAGCAGAATGTTATCATGTAACTCTATGGGAGCTGTATATATCTGTATGTAGTGAGCTCCCCCAAGTGGTGGCTGCAGGCAGCAGAATGCTATCATGTACCTCTATTGGAGCTGTATATATCTGTATGTAGTGATCTCCCCCTAGTGGTGGCTGCAGGCAGCAGAATGCTATCATGTACCTCTATGGGAGCTGTATATATCTGTATGTAGTGAGCTCCCCCAAGTGGTGGCTGCAGGCAGCAGAATGCTATCATGTACCTCTATTGGAGCTGTATATATCTGTATGTAGTGAGCTCCCCCTAGTGGTGGCTGCAGACAGCAGATATTATCATGTAACTCTATGGGAGCTGTATATATCTGTATGTAGTGAGCTCCCCCTAGTGGTGACTGCAGGCAGCAGAATGTTATCATGTAACTCTATGGGAGCTGTATATATCTGTATGTAGTGAGCTCCCCTAGTGGTGGCTGCAGGCAGCAGAATGTTATCATGTAACTCTATAGGAGCTGTATATATCTGTATGTAGTGAGCTCCCCCTGGTGGTGGCTGCAGACAGCAGAATATTATCATGTAACTCTATGGGAGCTGTATATATCTGTATGTAGTGAGCTCCCTCTAGTGGTGGCTGCAGGCAGCAGAATGTTATCATGTAACTCTATGGGAGCTGTATATATCTGTATGTAGTGAGCTCCCCCTAGTGGTGACTGCAGGCAGCAGATATCATGTAACTCTATGGAAGCTGTATATATCTGTATATAGTGAGCTCCCCCTAGTGGTGGCTGCAGGCAGCAGAATGCTATCATGTACCTCTATGGGAGCTGTATATATCTGTATATAGTGAGCTCCCCCTAGTGGTGACTGCAGGTAGCAGAATGTTATCATGTATCTCTATGGGAGCTGTATATATCTGTATGTAGTGAGCTCCCTCTAGTAGTGGCTGCAGGCAGCAGAATGTTATCATGTAACTCTATGGGAGCTGTATATATCTGTATGTAGTGAGCTCCCCCTAGTGGTGGCTGCAGACAGCAGATATCATGTAACTCTATGGGAGCTGTATATATCTGTATGTAGTGAGCTCCCCCAAGTGGTGGCTGCAGACAGCAGATATTATCATGTAACTCTATGGGAGCTGTATATATCAGTATGTAGTGAGCTCCCCCTAGTGGTGGCTGCAGGTAGCAGAATGTTATCATGTAACTCTATGGGAGCTGTATATATCTGTATGTAGTGAGCTCCCCCAAGTGGTGGCTGCAGGCAGCAGAATGCTATCATGTACCTCTATTGGAGCTGTATATATCTGTATGTAGTGAGCTCCCCCTAGTGGTGGCTGCAGACAGCAGATATTATCATGTAACTCTATGGGAGCTGTATATATCTGTATGTAGTGATCTCCCCCTAGTGGTGGCTGCAGGCAGCAGAATGCTATCATGTACCTCTATGGGAGCTGTATATATCAGTATGTAGTGAGCTCCCCCTAGTGGTGGCTGCAGGTAGCAGAATGTTATCATGTAACTCTATGGGAGCTGTATATATCTGTATGTAGTGAGCTCCCCCAAGTGGTGGCTGCAGGCAGCAGAATGCTATCATGTACCTCTATTGGAGCTGTATATATCTGTATGTAGTGAGCTCCCCCTAGTGGTGGCTGCAGACAGCAGATATTATTATGTAACTCTATGGGAGCTGTATATATCTGTATGTAGTGATCTCCCCCTAGTGGTGGCTGCAGGCAGCAGAATTCTATCATGTACCTCTATGGGAGCTGTATATATCTGTATGTAGTGAGCTCCCCTAGTGGTGGCTGCAGGCAGCAGAATGTTATCATGTAACTCTATAGGAGCTGTATATATCTGTATGTAGTGAGCTCCCCCTGGTGGTGGCTGCAGACAGCAGAATATTATCATGTAACTCTATGGGAGCTGTATATATCTGTATGTAGTGAGCTCCCTCTAGTGGTGGCTGCAGGCAGCAGAATGTTATCATGTAACTCTATGGGAGCTGTATATATCTGTATGTAGTGAGCTCCCCCTAGTGGTGACTGCAGGCAGCAGATATCATGTAACTCTATGGAAGCTGTATATATCTGTATATAGTGAGCTCCCCCTAGTGGTGGCTGCAGGCAGCAGAATGCTATCATGTACCTCTATGGGAGCTGTATATATCTGTATGTAGTGAGCTCCCCCTAGTGGGGGCTGCAGGCAGCAGAATGTTATCATGTAACTCTATGGGAGCTGTATATATCTGTATGTAGTGAGCTCCCTCTAGTTGTGGCTGCAGGCAGCAGAATGTTATCATGTAACTCTATGGGAGCTGTATATATATGTATGTAGAGAGCTCCCCCTAGTGGTGGCTGCAGGCAGCAGAATGTTATCATGTAACTCTATGGGAGCTGTACATATATGTTAGTAGTGAGATCCCTCTAGTGGTGGCTGCAGGCAGCAGCATTTTATCATGTAACTCTATGGGAGCTGTATATATCTGTATGTAGTGAGCTCCCCCTAGTGGTGGCTGCAGACAGCAGAATGTTATCATGTAACTCTATGGGAGCTGTATATATCTGTATGTAGTGAGCTCCCCCTAGTGGTGGCTGCAGGCAGCAGAATGTTATGGTGTTATTCGATGGTTCAGGGTCTCTTAGTTTTGCTGGATCCTGGGCCTGGGTCACCTCCTTCTGTGCCTCTTCGGGGTAAGCGTGGGACACACTCAGATGAACATATTTAGTGGGAATCTTTCACTGAATATGAAGCACATAAAACAAGGATGGGTTTTCAGCTCAGTCTGCCTGACACCCTGACACCTTCTTTCCCAGCAGGATTTCTCTTGCTGCCTTTTATTTGTTGCCCGTAGATGTCACCCGGCGTTTATATTACAGGGTGGGGGCTGGGTCTCCCGAGAATGTTCTGGAATATAACAGTGATAATACGGCTGAATATTCCTCTACATGAATCTTATTTTGCCCCTTATGTAATCAGGTTTATCTGCCGGCCACGACATGATATAATTTCCAGCAAATCTGCCCGAGTACCAGAGAGCGCAGAGCGGACACCCGATCACAGCCTAAACCTCTTATCTGTGGTACTGAGACTTCTGGGGCACTACAAGCACCAGCACGGCCCACGCAACAAACTGAGGATTTCCAGCATCAGCAGCAATCTCCTATATGTAGATTCGGTTTATACGACACAACAGCGCAGAATGTCCCCCCCCCCCATTAATTGGACGACCCAGGAAACCCCCGCGGCACCTACAAGAGGTATGGCCAAGATACGGGGGAATCAAAGCTAAGAAGCCGCAAATTAATCCCCGGAGGGCGCGGCATGAGGCCCCGTGCACACGACGAGGATTACGTGCAGATTCGCCACGTGGATTTACCGTGACAAATCCGCAGCGCAATACAGGACCATGAAAGTCAATGTGATACGAGAAATCTCGTCTACACGAGGTGGAATTTTCCGTGGGTGCGCAATTCAGAATCCGCAGCGTGTCAATTTATTTTGCGTTTCCGCTTCAGAATTGTATTTGACAAGTTTATACGAAAACGCACAAAAAATTTGCAGCATTAAAAACCGCACCTATTTCCACATCAAAATGTATAAGGACAAACTCAGCTCTGCTACATGTGGATGGATGTGACAAGGATGTAAATGTCTCTTGAGGATCTCAGCACTGGAGATGTGATATAAAGTAGGGATCATGGGGGAGGAGCAACACAATCAATACCTCTCCCCGGCCTGAAACGGCTGATAACAGGGAGCAGTAGATTGTCTGCACCTGTCCTATAGGTGTAGACTGTCTGCAGATGGGAAAATGTAAAGTAGAACACAATCACATGTACAAAGGAGTCACTTACAGACCCCAAGAATATTAATGTTCCCAAATATACAAAATGGAAGCACAATTAAATTATAAGAACCTTCATAACCCAGAATAGTGGAAACAAGTTGTACTGCAGTGTAAAGCATCAGACACAAAGAAAGTGTTCATCAAAAATACTGCATGTCAACAGGCAGCAGATATAAAGAAATCCTCTGTGCTGCTGGGGCCCCTGCTCCCCTCCACTATGTTACCTTCCACAAAATCTGTACAGTCTTCACCTGAAATACTCTGTGCTGCTTTCAGCACCGCGATAATTCATTCAAAGAATTCGTAAAACCAAAATAAATTAATAGATACATATTGGGGAAGTGCTTGAAATAAAACTTCCTGATATTCCAAGAATAGATTTCTCCAAGAACGAAATAAACCCCCCACCCGCAGTCATTTACTGAACACACCCGTCTGACAGCGTTCACCCCGACACTCACCAGTCTTATCCTGTGCATCATCTTCATCATCCCCATCATTCTCATCGTCCAATCCATCCTCTTCGTCTGCTTCCTCGTCTTCTGCATCATCATCATCCTCTTCTTCTTCTTCCTCCTCCTCATCATCATCCTCCTCCTCCTCCTCCTCCTGTGGGTCCAGATCTGGCTCACTTGGCGTTTTGGACGCGTCAGACATTGCAAATCAGTCCAGAGAGCAACACGTTACCTGCGCATTCTGCTCTGACAGATGGGGAGCTGTGGAAGGAAACGAACACCATCATCATCATCATAGCTGCCAACACCATCATCATCATCATAGCCGCCAACACCACCACCATCATCATCATCATAGCCACCACCACCATCATCATAGCCACCACCACCATCATCATCATCATAGCCACCACCATCATCATCATCATCATCATAGCCACCACCACCACCATCGTCGTCATCATCATCATCATAGCCACCACCATCATCATCATCATAGCCACCACCACCATCATCATAGCCACCACCACCATCATCATAGCCACCATCATCATCATCATAGCCACCACCATCATCATCATAGCCACCACCATCATCATCATAGCCACCATCATCATCATAGCCACCATCATCATCATAGCCACCATCATCATCATCATAGCCACCATCATCATCATCATAGCCACCACCATCATCATCATAGCCACCACCATCATCATCATAGCCACCACCATCATCATCATAGCCACCACCACCATCGCCATCATCATCATAGCCACCATCATCATAGCCACCACCATCATCATCATCATGATCATAGCCACCACCACCATCATCATCATCATCATAGCCGCCACCACCATCATCATCATCATAGCCACCACCACCATCACCATCATAGCCACCACCACCACCATCATCATAGCCACCACCACCACCATCACCGCCACCACCATCATCATCATCATCATCATAGCCACCACCACGACCATCATCATCATAGCCACCACCACCACCATCATCATCATCATAGCCACCACCATCATCATCATAGCCACCATCATCATCATAGCCACCACCATCATCATCATCATCATCATAGCCACAACCATCATCATCATAGCCACCACCATCATCATCATAGCCACCACCACCATCATCATAGCCACCATCATCATCATAGCCACCATCATCATCATCATAGCCACCATCATCATCATAGCCACCATCATCATCATAGCCACCATCATCATCATAGCCACCATCATAGCCACCACCATCATCATCATCATCATCGCCACCACCATCATAGCCACCACCACCATCATCATAGCCACCACCACCCCCACCATCAACATAGCCACCACCATCATCATCATAGCCACCACCACCATCATCATCATAGTCACCACCATCATCATCATAGCCACAACCATCATCATCATAGCCACAACCATCATCATCATAGCCACCACCATCATCATCATCATCATAACCACCACCACCATCATCATAGCCACCATCATCATCATCATCATCATCATCGCCACCACCATCATCATCGCCACCACCATCATCATCGCCACCACCATCATCATCGCCATCATCATCATCGCCACCACCATCATAGCCACCACCATCATAGCCACCACCACCACCACCATCATCATAGCCACCACCACCCCCACCATCAACATAGCCACCACCATCATCAACATAGCCACCATCATCATCATCATCATCATCGCCACCACCACCACCATCATCATCATAGCCACCACCATCATCATCATCATCATAGCCACCACCATCATCATCATCATCATAGCCACCACCATCATCATCATCATCATCATAGCCACTACCATCATCATCGCCACCACCATCATCATCATCGCCACCACCATCATCATCATCATCATCGCCACCACCATCATCATCATCATCGCCACCATCATCATCATCATCATCATAGCCGCCACCACCACCATCATAGCCGCCACCACCACCATCATCGCCGCCACCACCATCATCATCATCATCGCCATCATAGCCACCACCACCATCATAGCCACCACCACCATCATCGCCACCACCATAATCATCGCCATCATCATCATCATAGCCACCACCATCATCATAGCCACCACCATCATCGTCATCATCATCATCGCCACCACCATCATCATAGCCACCACCATCATCATCATCATAGCCACCATCATCATCATCATCATAGCGACCATCATCATCATAGCGACCATCATCATAGCCATCATCATCATCGCCACCACCATCATCATAGCCACCACCATCATCATAGCCACCATCATCATCATCATAGCAACCACCATCATCATCATAGCCACCACCACCATCATCATAGCCACCACCACCATCATCATAGCCACCACCACCATCATCATAGCCACCACCACCATCATCATAGCCACCACCACCATCATCATAGCCACCACCACCATCATAGCCACCACCACCATCATCGCCACCACCACCATCATCATAGCCACCACCACCATCATCATAGCCACCACCACCATCATAGCCACCACCACCACCACCATCATAGCCACCACCATCATCATAGCCACCATCATCATCATAGCCACCATCATCATCATAGCCACCATCATCATCATCATAGCCACCACCATCATCATCATCATAGCCACCACCATCATCGCCACCACCATCATCATCATAGCCACCACCATCATCATCATAGCCACCACCATCATCATCGCCACCACCATCATCATCATCGCCACCATCATCATCATCGCCACCACCATCATCATCATCATCATCATCGCCGCCACCACCATCATCATCGCCACCACCATCATCATCATCAGCATCATCATAGCCACCACCATCATCATCATAGCGACCATCATCATCATCATCATAGCGATCATCATCATCATCATAGCCACCATCATCATCATCGCCACCATCATCATCATCGCCACCATCATCATCATCGCCACCATCATCATCATCGCCACCATCATCATCATCGCCACCATCATCATCATCGCCACCATCATCATCATCGCCACCATCATCATCATCGCCACCATCATCATCATCGCCACCATCATCATCGCCACCATCATCATCATCGCCACCATCATCATCGCCACCATCATCATCGCCACCATCATCATCATCGCCACCATCATCATCATCGCCACCATCATCATCATCGCCACCATCATCATCATCGCCACCATCATCATCATCATCGCCACCATCATCATCATCATCATCGCCATCATCATCATCATCATCATCATCATCATCATCATCGCCACCACCACCATCATAGCTGCCGCCACCACCACCATCATCATAGCCACCACCATCATCATCGCCAACATCATCATCATAGCCACCACCACCATCATCATAGCTGCCGCCACCATCATAGCCACCACTATCATCGCCGCCGCCATCATCATCATCGCCGCCATCATCATCATCATCATCGCCACCATCATCATCATAGCCACCACCATCATCCTCATCATCATCATCGACACCATCCTCATGATTGCTGCCGCCACCATCACCATAAAAATTTTTGCAACTTCCTAATACACTTTGTGTTTCGATTTCTCACCATTTACCTCGATTTGCAATCAGAATAGAAAAAGTAAAAAGTTTACATTCAGGAGCCATGTCCTGACCTGATGCTTCTCACAGGGTTTGTAAAAATGTATCAGTTTAGACACTCCTCGGAAAATCAGCAGCCTGTCTGCATATTAACATGAAACGGTTTAGCCCACAGAACATTGCCTAGGTTGTATTCAATTGTAACAAACCCTCCGGTGTGAGAAATATTAAGTCAGCACCTGGGTTTATAAAACCCCCTGGATGAATTTTTTTTTATAATGTTCCTATTCACTGAAAGAAAACAGAGATGTTGAAATGGTGAAAAATTTAAAGCATTTGCAGCATTTCATCTCCATATAGCCTCTCTAACATGCTAGAATTACCGGGTGAATCTGCACATGGGGACACAGGGACTGGGGGAAGCATTTCCAGGGTGCGCCTCTTTCGCGAGGTAATTGCTTCAGGTAATTATTGGTAATGATCGGATCCTCATCATGTGACCTGACAGCGTCCCTGAAGGAGCCGCCATTGTCTCTCTATTACTACAATCGCAATATCCTTCCAGTGTCTATGCGCGTTACATGTCTCTGAGGACGAGACTCACCGTTTATACCCGGGAAGTGAGGCTGATAACATAGAGCAGCAGCTTGCATTCACTGCAACAGCTAACTCAGCACCGTAGGTGAAGTTTAGCCGAAAATTCAACCAGTCACCTAGAGAAGAGCACGATGTCCGTCCTGGCGCAGTGAGAAGAGACGATAAAGCCTGGAGATGCTGGATTATTAAATGTTCTGGACTCACCGATCCATCATCATCCACTATAGATCCAGGGCCACATACACACCGATCCACCATCCACTATAGATCCAGGGTCACATACACACCGATCCACCATCCACTATAGATCCAGGGTCACATACACACCGATCCACCATAGATCCAGGGTCACATACACACCGATCCACCATCCACTATAGATCCAGGGTCACATACACACCGATCCATCATCATCCACTATAGATCCAGGGCCACATACACACCGATCCATCATCATCCACTATAGATCCCGGGTCACATACACACACCGATCCACCATCCACTATAGATCCAGGGTCACATACACACCGATCCACCATCCACTATAGATCCAGGGTCACATACACACCGATCCATCATCCACTATAGATCCAGGGTCACATACACACCGATCCATCATCATCCACTATAGATCCAGGGCCACATACACACCGATCCATCATCCACTATATATCCTGGGCCACATACACACCGATCCATCATCCACTATATACCCAGGCTGACATACACACCGATCCACCATCCACTAAAGATCAAGGGTAACATACACACCGATCCACCATAGATCCAGGGTCACATACACACTGATCCATCATCATCCACTATAGATCCAGGGTCACATACACACTGATCCATCATCATCCACTATAGATCCAGGGTCACATACACACCGATCCATCATCATCCACTATAGATCCCAGGTCACATACACACACCGATCCATCATCCACTATAGATCCCGGGTCAAATACACACCGATCCATCATCCACTATAGATCCCGGGTCACATACACACCGATCCATCATCATCCACTATAGATCCCGGGTCACATACACACCGATCCATCATCCACTATAGATCCAGGGTCACATACACACTGATCCACCATCCACTATAGATCCAGGGTCACATACACACCGATCCACCATCCACTATAGATCCAGGTTCAGATACACACCGATCCATCATCCACTATACATCCGGGGCCACATACACACCGATCCACCATACATCCGGGGTCACATACACACCGATCCCTCATCATCCACTATAGATCCAGGGTCACATACACACCGATCCACCATCCACTATAGATCCAGGGTCACATACACACCGATCCATCATCCACTATATATCCAGGGCCACATACACACCAATCCATCATCCACTATAGACCCAGGCTCACATACACACCGATCCACCATCCACTAAAGATCAAGGGTAACATACACACCGATCCACCATCCACTATAGATCCAGGGTCACATACACACTGATCCATCATCATCCACTATAGATCCAGGGTCACATACACACCGATCCATCATCATCCACTATAGATCCCAGGTCACATACACACACCGATCCATCATCCACTATAGATCCCAGGTCAAATACACACCGATCCATCATCCACTATAGATCCAGGGTCACATACACACCGATCCATCATCATCAACTATAGATCCCGGGTCACATACACACCGATCCATCATCATCCACTATAGATCCCGGGTCACATACACACTGATCCACCATCCACTATAGATCCAGGGTCACATACACACCGATCCATCATCATCCACTATAGATCCAGGGCCACATACACACCGATCCATCATCCACTATATATCCAGGGCCATATACACACCGATCCATCATAAACTATAGATCCAGGCTCACATACACACCGATCCACCATCCACTAAAGATCAAGGGTAACATACACACCGATCCACCATAGATCCAGGGTCACATACACACTGATCCATCATCATCCACTATAGATCCAGGGTCACATACACACCGATCCATCATCATCCACTATAGATCCCGGGTCAAATACACACCGATCCATCATCCACTATAGATCCAGGGTCACATACACACCGATCCATCATCATCCACTATAGATCCAGGGCCACATACACACCGATCCATCATCATCCACTATAGATCCAGGGCCACATACACACCGATCCATAATCATCTACTATAGATCCAGGGTCACATACACACGATCCATCATCCACTATAGATCCAGGGTCACATACACACCTATCCATCATCATCCACTATAGATCCAGGGTCACATACACACCGATCCATCATCATCCACTATAGATCCAGGGCCACATACACACCGATCCATCATCATCCACTATAGATCCAGGGTCACATACACACCGATCCATCATCATCCACTATAGATCCCGGATCACATACACACCGATCCATCATCCACTATAGATCCAGGGTCACATACACACCGATCCATCATCATCCACTATAGATCCCAGATCACATACACACCGATCCATCATCCACTATAGATCCATGGTCACATACACACCGATCCATCATCCACTATATAGCCAGGCTCAGACACACCGATCCATCATCCACTATAGATTCCGGGTCACATACACACCTATCCATCATCCACTACAGATCCAGGGTCACACACACCGATCCATCATCATCCACTATAGATCCGGGGTCACATACACACCGATCCATCATCCACTATAGATCCGGGGTCACATACACATCGATCCATCATCCACTATAGATCCAGGGTCACATACACACCGATCCATCATCATCCACTATAGATCCAGGGTCACATACACACCGATCCATCATCAGCCACTATAGATCCAGGGTCACATATACTCCGATCCCTCATCATCCACTATAGATCCAGGGTCACATACACTCCGATCCCTCATCATCCACTATAGATCCAGGGTCACATACACTCCGATCCCTCATCATCCACTATATATCCAGGGCCACATACACACCGATCCATCATCCACTATAGATCCACGGTCACATACACACCGATCCATCATCATCCACTATAGATCCCGGGTCACATACACACCGATCCATCATCCACTATAGATCCCGGGTCATATACACACTGACCTGGGGGAGGGGCTGTGTCCTGGGTCCCGGGACCCCTATATAATGCACACGTGTATATGATAACATTTCCTCCTCTAGAGCCGCCTATGGGCAGTGGTGTGTACACTGCGGGGGAGGGGCGAGCACTCACCTCACACTTGTACGGCTCGGTCCTGCCCTCAGCCCGGGCTTTCTCTCTAGCTCCGGTGTTCCCCGTTTCCCGGACTCCTGTTCCGGCCTCTCAGAGTCTTCCCCGCCTCCGCTCTGTCCCTACAGGCCTGTCCGCTCAGCGCCGCCCCGCCGGGAACACCGGACACGGCACACAACGTTCCGACCTGAAAGAAAGGTTCCGCCTCAGGGGACTCAGGTCCCACCCTGGACTCTGGGGGAGAGAGTTATCATTACAACCCCCCCCCCCGATAATCTATAGACGTGTCATTACAACCCCCCCCTCCCCGATAATCTATAGACGTGTCATTATAACCCCCCCCCGATAATCTATAGACGTGTCATTACAACCCCCCCCCCCGATAATCTATAGATGTGTCATTATAACCCCCTCCCCGATAATCTATAGACGTGTCATTATAACCCCCCCCCCGATAATCTATAGACGTGTCATTATAACCCCCCCCCCCGATAATCTATAGATGTGTCATTATAACCCCCCCCCCGATACTCTATAGACGTGTCATTATAACCCCCCCCCCCGATAATCTATAGGTGTCATTATAACCCCCCCCCAATAATCCATAGACGTGTCATTATAACACCCCCCCCCCCCGATAATCCATAGACGTGTAATTAGAACACCCCCCCGATAATCCATAGACGTGTCATAAGAACGCCCCCCAGATAATCCACAGACGAGTCATTATAACACACACCCCCCCCCCAATAATCCATAGATGTGTCATTATAACCCCCCAATAATCCATAGACGTGTCATTATAACCCCCCAATAATCCATAGACGTGTCATTATAACCCCCCAATAATCCATAGACGTGTCATTATAACACCCCCCCCACCGACAATCCATAGACGTGTCATTATAACACCCCCCCCACCGACAATCCATAGACGTGTCATTATAACACCTCCCGATAATCCATAGACGTGTCATTATAACACACCCCCCAGATAATCCACGATAATCCATTGACGTGTCATTATAACACCCCCCCCCCCCCGATAATCCATAGACGTGTCATTATAACACCCCCCGATAATCCATAGACGTGTCATTATAACACCCCCCGATAATCCATAGACGTGTCATTATAACCCCCCAGATAATCCATAGACGTGTCATTATAACACCCCCTGATAATCCATAGACGTGTCATTATAACACCCCCCGATAATCCATAGACGTGTCATTATAACACCCCCCGATAATCCATAGACGTGTCATTATAACACCCCCCGATAATCCATAGACGTGTCATTATAACACCCCCCGATAATCCATAGACGTGTCATTATAACACCCCCCGATAATCCATAGACGTGTCATTATAACACCCCCCAGATAATCCATAGACGTGTCATTATAACACCCCCCGATAATCCATAGATGTGTCATTATAACCCCCCCCCGATAATCCATAGACCTGTCATTATAACACCCCCCGATAATCCATAGACGTGTCATTAGAACACCCCCCGATAATCCATAGACGTGTCATTAGAACACCCCCCGATAATCCAGACGTGTCATTAGAACACCCCCCGATAATCCAGACGTGTCATTAGAACACCCCCCGATAATCCATAGACGTGTCATTAGAACACCCCCCAATAATCCATAGACCTGTCATTATAACACACACCCCCCCCCCCCTCCCGATAATCCATAGATGTGTCATTATAACACACACCCCCCCCCCCTCCCGATAATCCATAGACGTGTCATTATAACCCCCACCCAGATAATCCATAGACATGTCATTATAACACACATGATAGGATTAGATACAGCAGCTCAGGAGACAGTATTACACTTGACAGGATTAGATACACAGCTCAGCAGACAGTATCACATGATAGGATTAGATACACAGCTCAGCAGACAGTATCACACATGATAGGATTATATACACAGCTCAGCAGACAGTATCACACATGATAGGATTAGATACACGGCTCAGCAGACAGTATCACACATGGCAGGATTAGATACACAGCTCAGCAGACAGTATCACACATGATAGGATTATATACACAGCTCAGCAGACAGTATCACACATGATAGGATTAGATTCACAGCTCAGGAGACAGTATCACACATGATAGGATTAGATACACAGCTCAGGAGACAGTATCACACATGATAGGATTAGATACACAGCTCAGCAGACAGTATCACACATGATAGGATTAGATACACAGCTCAGGAGACAGTATCACATGATAGGATTAGATACACGGCTCAGCAGACAGTATCACACATGATAGGATTAGATACACAGCTCAGGAGACAGTATCACATGATAGGATTAGATACACAGCTCAGGAGACAGTATCACACATGATAGGATTAGATACAGCGGCTCAGCAGACAGTATCACACATGATAGGATTAGATACACAGCTCAGCAGACAGTATCACGCATGATAGGATTAGATACACAGCTCAGCAGACAGTATCACGCATGATAGGATTAGATACACAGCTCAGCAGACAGTATCACACATGATAGGATTAGATACACAGCTCAGCAGACAGTATCACGCATGATAGGATTAGATACACAGCTCAGCAGACAGTATCACACATGATAGGATTAGATACACCGCTCATTGTCCCTGGTATTTATTCATAATGAAATTCAGTAACTTTAGGACAGTAAATCACATATTTTATATATTTGCAAATATGAATATCGTGATAATAAGAAATAATCAGTTACTAAATTTACTTAAAAAGAAAATGTATTCAACAACCTTGGGGCCCATCCAGCTCAGTGCCATTCTATTACAAGAACCATAACAAAGCAAAGGGTGTGCCAACATGGCGCCCGGAGCTATTCCGGCCGTTACAAAACAGCCGGGACACAGAGAAGAGAGGGAACAACATCAACTTCCGCTCACATTGCAAATCACAATTCTTTTTCAAGGAAACGCCTTCGCGCAAGCGTAAACCAGCAAACAAAGAGCTCCGCACTGCGCATGCGGACAGGAAGTGGCCGTTGTTGTGGAGACATCAGATGCTGCGCATGCTCAGAAGTGGTGTGTTGTATTTCTATGGTAACAGTTTAACGCATTTGGAGCACAGTGTGAGATGGAGCCGAGCGCGGTGCTGCTTTATGGAGAAGCTGAGGGAATGGTGAAGAGTCTACAGAGGTTCCCCCTGCGAGACACGGCCTCAGGAGGGTGAGATACCGGTGGAGCGGTCACTACATCAACATAGTAGTCACTGACTAATACAGGACAGGAAGGCTGCTCCTCCCCTGCCCCGAAAACCAACCTAAGCTGATGGACTAACAATAGTAATAATAACACGTAGTGACTCCACCAGCAGAATAGTGAGTGCAGCTCTGGAGTATAATACAGGATGTAACTCAGGATCAGTACAGGATAAGTAATTTATGTACACAGTGACTCCACCAGCAGAATAGTGAGTGCAGCTCTGGAGTATAATACAGGATATAACTCAGGATAAGTAATGTAATGTATGTACACCGTGACTCCTCCAGCAAAATAGTGAGTGCAGCTCTGGAGTATAATACAGGATGTAACTCAGGATCAGTACAAGATAAGTAATGTAATGTATGTACACAGTGACTCCACCAGCAGAATAGTGAGTGATGCTCTGTAGTATAATACAGGATATAACTCAGGATCAGTACAGGATAAGTAATGTAATGTATGTACACAGTGACTCCACCTGCAGAATAGTGAGTGCAGCTCTGGAGTATAATACAGGATATAACTCAGGATCAGTACAGGATAAGTAATATAATGTATATACACAGTGACTCCACCAGCAGAATAATGAGTGCAGCTCTGGAGTATAATACAGGATGTAACACAGGATCAGTACAGGATAAGTAATGTATGTACACAGTGACTCCACCAGCAGAATAGTGAGTGCAGCTCTGGAGTATAATACAGGATATAACTCAGGTCAGTACAGTATAAGTAATGTAATGTATATACACAGTGACTCCACCAGCAGAATAGTGAGTGCAGATCTGGAGTATAATACAGGATGTAAGTTAGGATCAGTACAGGATAAGTAATATAATGTATATACACAGTGACTGCACCAGCAGAATAGTAAGTGCAGCTCTGGAGTATAATACAGGATGTAACTCAGGATCAGTACAGGATAAGTAATGTAATGTATGTACACAGTGACTCCACCAGCAGAATAGTGAGTGCAGCTCTGGAGTATAATACAAGATGTAACTCAGGATCAGTACAGGAGAAGTAATGTATGTACACAGTGACTCCACCAGCAGAATAGTGAGTGCAGCTCTGGAGTATAATACAGGATATAACTCCGGATCAGTGCAGGATAAGTAATGTAATGTATGTACACAGTGACTCCACCAGCAGAATAGTGAGTGCAGCTCTGGAGTATAATACAGGATGTAACTCAGGATCAGTACAGGATAAGTAATGTAATATATGTACAGAGTGACTCCACCAGCAGAATAGTGAGTGCAGCTCTGGAGTATAACACAGGATGTAACTCAGGATCCGTACAGGATAAGTAATGTAATGTATGTACACAGTGACTCCACCAGCAGAATAGTGAGTGCAGCTCTGGAATATAATACAGGATGTAACTCAGGATCAGTACAGGATAAGTAATGTAATGTATGTACACAGTGACTCCACCAGCAGAATAGTGAGTGCAGCTCTGGAGTATAATACAGGATGTAACTCAGAATCAGTACAGGATAAGTAATGTAATGTATGTACACAGTGACTCCACCAGCAGAATAGTGAGTGCAGCTCTGGAGTATAATACAGGATATAACTCCGGATCAGTGCAGGATAAGTAATGTAATGTATGTACACAGTGACTCCACCAGCAGAATAGTGAGTGCAGCACTGGAGTATAATATAGGATGTAACTCAGGATAAGTAATGTAATGTATGTACACAGTGACTCCACCAGCAGAATAGTGAGTGCAGCTCTGGAGTATAACACAGGATATAACTCAAGATCAGTACAGGATAAGTAATGTAATGTATATACACAGTGACTCCACCAGCAGAATAGTGAGTGCAGCTCTGGAGAATAATACAGGATGTAACTCAGGATCAGTACAGGATAAGTAATGTATGTACACAGTGACTCCACCAGCAGAATAGTGAGTGCAGCTCTGGAGTATAATACAGGATGTAACTCAGGATCAGTACAGGATAAGTAATGTAATGTATGTACACAGTGACTCCACCAGCAGAATAGTGAGTGCAGCTCTGGAGTATAATACAGGATATAACTCAGGATCAGTACAGGATAAGTAATGTAATGTATGTACACAGTGACTCCACCAGCAGTATAGTGAGTGCAGCTCTGGAGTATAATACAGGATATCACTCAGGATAAGTATTGTACACAGTGATTATGTTTATGGAGATACGTTCTATAGGTGCCCTGTATAATGGTGGTCACATGTAGATGTATGGGTTATACTGACACTGTATTCCTCAGGTTGTCTTCCTGTCATTTTCTATGATTTGTTTATTGTGTTCAGATGGTATAAGCAGCACGAGTACATAGAGAAGCTGAACATGCAGGCTATCCTCAACGCGTCCGCTGGCCAGGAGGAAATGATAAAGGATTTACTGGTGACACATGGAAAGGTAACACGATAAGTATGATGGGCCGAATATACACGAATATATGTTCTGATCTATCTGCTGTCTCCCCTCCCCCACATTGATGTCTCTCCCTCTCTCCCTCTCTCAGGTTCCCGCGTTGATCCATCAGTTGATCAGTGTTGAGATCTGGAGGCTGAACGTCCTCCCTGTGATTTGTCAGCTGCAGGACTTCCGGCCCCGGAGCACATTCCCCCTGTACATGGTGGTAAGTGAGGACAGATGATGTGGTGGCTCGTGAGCGCCCCCCTGATGGCGGGTCTGCAGCGTCACATACTGAACATTGTCCGTTTCCTGCAGGTTCATCACGAGGCGACAATCATTAATCTCCTGGAAACGATATTCTACCACAAGGTGAGACGCAAGGAGACAATGGCGCCTCTCGCCCCTGAGCGCCGGGCACCGCCATCTCATTATTTATATCATTTTACCTTCGTGACGTTTTCATAAACAAAATAATTATTTAAAATAGAATCCGAAAAATGGCGGCCGGCGGTCTGCTCCGATGACAGGTGCAATATAATGTAGTACTAACCTCGTGTGCGTTTCCGTTCAGTCATCCCGTGGTGTCCAGACCTGTCACGTATCACATGTTTAATGGTGATATAAACCACCCGCGAGGCGATCACTGCAGACGCCGCGTATTATATACACATCCGAGATTCAGCAGAATAGGAAGCGCTCACCTCCGGAGCCTGGACTCTGTTTTACCTTCGCACTAAACTATGGAAGTTTCTGGGTTCTTATTAGTAACAGGACCGCGAGCGTCCGGCGCCATCTACAATGCGCCTCAGTATTTGTCGCCATGGACAATAGGACGGTTCTCCCAGTGTGTCTGCGGTTTACAATGTGAAAGCCCCTGAATCAGTTATACAATTGAATGTGGTACTGGTGACGTGTCCTGCTGCACCACCACCATGATACTGTAGAGGCCGGAGCTGTGTTGTGCCCATTGTTTACAATGTCAGCAGCTGTCAGAATGATGGCTCTGCTCTTAGGTCCTGTTATACCACAGTCCTGTGCTGGGAGTTCCCTGCCCACCGCCTGCAGTCATCTCTCAATGTAATAAACCCATGAGCTGTGTGAACAGGACAGTCAGGCTCTAAAAAGAAAATAGAATGTTCCCATTCCCTGACAGCAAGCAGAGATGGGTGATAAATTTAGAGTATATTAGAAAGTTACAGAAAGATCTTTGCCCGCACTGATAATATCAGCTCATGGTGTGGCTTCATTGTCACCCTCTGTCTGTACCAGGACGTGTGTGAATCTGCGGAGGAGCTGGCGCTGGATCTCGTTGATTATTGTCACCGGAAGCTGACGCTGTTGCTGTCGCGCTGTTCTGCAGGGGAGATCCCGGGACAGGACAGGCTGCCGAGCTCTGGCAGTGAGACCTCATCACTGGAGGTACAGTACACAATTCACTGCGGATCCCGAGCGAGGAGAGCGAAACGCAACACAAAAGCTGCATTTTACTGCCGAACATTTCTTTAGCCGCCACCTAGCAGGTCTGTACAGGGTCCTACACATGTCCGCACAAAGAAGCCGTGAGTTATACCTATATAAAGACCCACACCGGCACATCATGCAGAGTTTATAATGTTTTACTCTGGCCTGTACAGTTATTATAATAGTCCGGAGCTTATAATAGTACTGGAGTGATATAAGAGGAGCGGCTGATATCAGTCACATATGATGTAATGTCTCTGGAGGATATAATAGTACTGGAGTGATATAAGAAAAGCGGCTGATATCAGTCACACATATGATGTAATGTCTGGAGGATATAATAGTACTGGAGTGTTATAAGAGGAGCGGCTGATATCAGTCACATATGATGTAATGTCTCTGGAGGATATAATAGTACTGGAGTGATATAAGAAAAGCGGCTGATATCAGTCACACATATGATGTAATGTCTGGAGGATATAATAGTACTGGAGTGTTATAAGAGGAGCGGCTGATATCAGTCACATATGATGTAATGTCTCTGGAGGATATAATAGTGCTGGAGTGTTATAAGAGGAGCGGCTGATATCAGTCACACATATGATGTAATGTCTCTGGAGGATATAATAGTGCTGGAGTGATATAAGAGGAGCGGCTGATATCAGTCACACATATGATGTAATGTCTCTGGAGGATATAATAGTGCTGCAGTGTTATAAGAGGAGCGGCTGATATCAGTCACATATGATGTAATGTCTCTGGAGGATATAATAGTGCTGGAGTGTTATAAGAGGAGCGGCTGATATCAGTCACACATATGATGTAATGTCTCTGGAGGATATAATAGTACTGGAGTGATATAAGAGGAGCGGCTGATATCAGTCACATATGATGTAATGTCTGGAGGATATAATAGTGCTGGAGTGTTATAAGAGGAGCGGCTGATGTCAGTCACACATATGATGTAATGTCTGGAGGATATAATAGTACTGGAGGATATAATAGTACTGGAGTGATATAAGAGGAGCGGCTGATATCAGTCACATATGATGTAATGTCTCTGGAGGATATAATAGTACTGGAGTGATATAAGAGGAGCGGCTGATATCAGTCACACATATGATGTAATGTCTCTGGAGGATATAATAGTGCTGGAGTGATATAAGAGGAGTGGCTGATATCAGTCACACATATGATGTAATGTCTCGGGAGGATATAATAGTACTGGAGTGATATAAGAGGAGTGGCTGATATCAGTCACACATATGATGTAATGTCTCTGGAGGATATAATAGTACTGGAGTGATATAAGAGGAGCGGCTGATATCAGTCACACATATGATGTAATGTCTCTGGAGGATATAATAGTACTGGAGTGATATAGGAGGAGCGGCTGATATCAGTCACATATGATGTAATGTCTGGAGGATATAATAGTACTGGAGTGATATAAGAGGAGCGGCTGATATCAGTCACATATGATGTAATGTCTCTGGAGGATATAATAGTTCTGGAGTGATATAAGAGGAGCGGCTGATATCAGTCACACATGATGTAATGTCTCTGGAGGATATAATAGTACTGGAGTGATATAAGAGGAGCGGCTGATATCAGTCACACATATGATGTAATGTCTCTGGAGGATATAATAGTGCTGGAGTGATATAAGAGGAGCGGCTGATATCAGTCACACATATGATGTAATGTCTCTGGAGGATATAATAGTGCTGGAGTGATATAAGAGGAGCGGCTGATATCAGTCACACATATGATGTAATGTCTGGAGGATATAATAGTACTGGAGTGATATAAGAAGAGCGGCTGATATCAGTCACATATGATGTAATGTCTCTGGTGGATATAATAGTTCTGGAGTGATATAAGAGGAGCGGCTGATATCAGTCACATATGATGTAATGTCTCTGGAGGATATAATAGTTCTGGAGTGATATAAGAGGAGCGGCTGATATCAGTCACATATGATGTAATGTCTCTGGAGGATATAATAGTACTGGAGTGATATAAGAGGAGCGGCTGATATCAGTCACATATGATGTAATGTCTCTGGAGGATATAATAGTACTGGAGTGATATAAGAGGAGCGGCTGATATCAGTCACACATATGATGTAATGTCTCTGGAGGATATAATAGTGCTGGAGTGATATAAGAGGAGCGGCTGATATCAGTTACATATGATGTAATGTCTCTGGAGGATATAATAGTACTGGAGTGATATAAGAGGAGCGGCTGATATCAGTCACATATGATGTAATGTCTCTGGAGGATATAATAGTGCTGGAGTGATATAAGAGGAGCGGCTGATATCAGTCACACATATGATGTAATGTCTCTGGAGGATATAATAGTACTGGAGTGATATAAGAGGAGCGGCTGATATCAGTCACACATATGATGTAATGTCTCTGGAGGATATAATAGTACTGGAGTGATATAAGAGGAGCGGCTGATATCAGTCACACATATGATGTAATGTCTCTGGAGGATATAATAGTGCTGGAGTGTTATAAGAGGAGCGGCTGATATCAGTCACATATATGATGTAATGTCTGGAGGATATAATAGTACTGGAGTGATATAAGAGGAGCGGCTGATTCTAATCCCACCCTCCCCAGGAGCTGAAGCTGCAGGCCGAGGCCTTGGACTTTGACATTGCGGTGAAGGGTCTGTCCGTTTTACGATACATCACGGACCTCACAGACAGGTGAGGAGCTGGGGGGGGACACGGGATGAGGGGCGGGGGGGGGGGGTGTATCACGCTGAGACTAACATACATCCTGTATCTACAGCCTCCCGCTGAGCGTCACCACACGACTGCTCAATACCCATAACCTGCCCTGCGTCCTGGTGGAGCTGCTGCACCGCTGCCCCTGGAGGCGGCGGAGTAAAGGTACAGACCGACGTAGTCCCCAGGGCCATGGGGGCTGTTGTAGCTCTACAGTCACATGACCTTCTCCATACAATATGTAGCCCTCAACCTAAATATAAGACCCCTCACTGTCTCCTGGCTGTAGGTCACCTGCAGACGTACGAGAGCGGCCGCTGGGTGTCCGTACCGGCCGAGGACCAGCAGAAGATGACCAAGCTGGACGGTCAGGTGTGGATCTCCCTGTACAATCTGCTGCTGAGGCCGGAGTGCCAGCGGAAATACAACATCAACAGCTTCACCAGAGGACAACTGCTCAAGGTAGCGCCCCCTGCTGACGCATCTTCTCAATATTCGCAACGCCTGGTTGTCACTGTCCTTATCAAGTAGGACTAATGATAATCAATAACTTTCCACAGGCCGCGATCGATATATCACCCGTCCTCCTAACCTGTCGTTTCAGCTCCGCTCTCACCTCACTGAAGTCCTCATTGATCAACTGCCAAACTTAGCGGAGCTGCAGCGATTTCTGAGTCATCTGTCTGTGAGCGAACCGGCGGCGCCAAAGAAGGAGCTGATCATAGAGCAGGTACCACAGCGTGGGTCTCAGTAGCGAATTTGGCACACGTTCCGATGCCCAGTTTTCACCAAAAACGGGTGTAAACATTTTCAGAAATGTGGGCATTTGTGATTCAATGTCTCACCATTTTCAAGATCTCTGCTTGCTGTCAGTGGATATGAACATCCTTGTTTACATTCAACTTAAATTCCACCCTGACCTAGTCCTGTTCACACAGCTGAAGGCTTACTAGAAGGTATCAGCTTGAAGTCCAGGACAGGACGGAGACTTGTGCGTGCGCTGTGTTCAGCTCTCAGAGGAACATGCCCCTCCCCCATACAGCGCTAATTCTTTCGCTGTTGCTCTGTCTGTTATTTTATCATCTTTGTCAGGTTCCGGAAGTCTGGGACTCCATTATCAGAGAGAATTCTGGGAAATGGAAGGCAATAGCGAAGCACCAGGTGAAGCATTCATTCTCCCCCAGTGATGATGACCTGCGTCACCAGGCCCAGAGGTCAGTGTCACCCCCAGCGATCACAGTATATGTATGTGCCCCCCCTGCAGGGATGCACAATAACCCGGAGTACATCATTCCCGGCAGGTGGGCGCAGACCTATGACATGGATGTAATGGAAGCGCTAGTCCCGGATAAACCCAAGTGTGGAGCGTGTGGAGCAGAGGCCGCAAAACGCTGCTCCCGCTGCCAGAGCGAATGGTACTGCAACAGGTGAGTGCCGAGAGATACAGCCAGAAGTATGACCGTGACATCACAGGTGACATATTTCTAATTATAGCGAGTTTACACATCATGCAGGAGGGGTGCACTCACTATTCAGTACTATACCAGTGAGTGCAGCTCTGGAGTATAATACAGGATGTAACTCAGGATCAGTACAGGATAAGTAATGTAATGTATGTACACAGTGACTCCACCAGCAGAATAGTGAGTGCAGCTCTGGAGTATAATACAGGATGTAACTCAGGATCGGTACAGGATAAGTAATGTAATGTATGTACACAGTGACTCCACCAGCAGAATAGTGAGTGCAGCTATGGAGTATAATACAGGATGTAACTCAGGATCAGTACAGGATAAGTAATGTATGTACACAGTGACTCCACCAGCAGAATAGTGAGTGCAGCTCTGGAGTATAATACAGGATGTAACTCAGGATCGGTACAGGATAAGTAATGTAATGTATGTACAGTGACTCCACCAGCAGAATAGTGAGTGCAGCTCTGGAGTATAATACAGGATGTAACTCAGGATCACAGTGACTCCACTGTTTATAGAGATGAATTCTATATAATGGGCAGCACATGGTTTGCGTGGGTTTTCTTGTGGTACTTTAGTTTCCTCCTAAGGGGACAGTGAGTGATGACCTCTGTACAGCGCTGCGGAATATGTTGGCTTTATATAAATAACAGATGAATAATAAATGTATATTTCAGAGGTAGAAACATTATCCGCTGACCCGTGCTCTCCGTTGTCTTTGCTCCTTCTTGTCTTTGCTCCTTCTTGTCTTTGCTCCTTCTTGTCTTTGCTCATTGCTCTCCGCTCGTCTCTTCTCCGTCGCAGGCAATGTCAGGTGGATCACTGGCAGAAACATAGGAAAGCCTGCGATCTGGTGAGCGAGTCCGTGAAGGAGGAAATGAAAACTCAGATGTGAAACTGTAACCGTGAGATCCCGTCCCGTCATCGCTGCCGACAAAGCGCAAAAGGAAAACTGCCGGAGATTTATGTTCATGGGCAGCTATAACGTGCGACTGTATCCGCTCAGCATGACAGAGCTCCGCCCACAGCGCTGACCGCTACACTTATAATTATTTATTCGGGTCGGTGTTTTGCTTGTGGCTGGAGACGGCGACATTTTGGATTTTGTTCTTGTTCTGTACGTGACACGAGTGGCGGTCGCCGCATTAAACGCCTCCATTGTTACAGATTTTGGATTGTTTGTTGTCGAGATGAATCGCCTCTCACTCACGTCTACATCTAAGTGCGGCAGGAAAATGGCGCAAGTACATTTACAAACATGGCGCTGGATACCTGCTGTGTATATATATATATACACACACACTACCGTTCACAAGTTTAGGGTCACTTAGAAATGTCCTTATTTTTGCAAGAAAAGCCCAGTTTTTTTCAATGAAGATAACATGAAATGAATCAGAAATCCCCTCTATACATTGTTAATGTGGTAAATGACTAATCTAGCTGCAAACGTCTGGTTTTAATGCAATATCTACATAGGTGTATAGAGGCCCATTTCCAGCAACCGTCACTCCAGTGCTCTAATGGTACATTGTGTTTGCTAAATGTGTTAGAAGGCTAATGGATGATTAGAAAACACTTGAAAACCCTTGTGCAATTATGTTAGCACCGCTGTAAACAGTTTTGCTGTTTAGAGGAGCTATAAAACTGACCTTCCTTTGAGCTAGTTGAGAATCTGGAGCATTACATTTGTGGGTTCGATTAAACTCTCCAAATGGCTAGAAAAAGAGAGCTTTCATGTGAAACTCGACAGTCTATTCTTGTTCTTAGAAATGAAGGCTATTCCATGCGAGAAATTGCCAAGAAACTGAAGATTTCCTACAACGGTGTGTACTACTCCCTTCAGAGGACAGCACACACAGGCTCTAACCAGAGTAGAAAGAGAAGTGGGAGGCCCCGCTGCACAACTGAGCAACAAGACAAGTACATTAGAGTCTCTAGTGTGAGAAATAGACGCCTCACAGGTCCACAACTGGCAGCAAAGTCTGAAGGAGAAAATCATTATTTCTAACCTTGTCAATGTCTGGACTGTATTTTCTAGTCATTTTGCAACTCATTTGATAAATATAAGTGGGAGTTTTCATGGAAAACACAAAATTGTTTGGGTGACCCCAAACTTTTGAACGGTAGTGTATGTATATCAGTGCTGCGCCATCCCCCCTCCGGACACTGACCGCTCTGCAGATTGGCACGCAGGAGGACGCCCCCACGCGTGACCGCCGCAGCTTCTGCTATAGAAAATAGGAATAAGCCAATAAATTTGGCGTCCGTTTTTACCTCCATATTTTCCATTGTATCTGCGCCATTTTCAGTCGCGCTCAGCTGGATAGAGAAGCGCCAGGTTGTGTGTCCTTGTCTGTGACTCTAAAGGGTTTGTTTAAAAAAAGTAACCGGAGACTAAGCACTTGTGAAACTACCACTCCCAGCATGCAGGGTCAGGGAATGCTGGGCCTTGTAGTTTCTCAACAGCTGCAGAGCGCCGGTGTAGAAGCTTAGAGACGTCATTCTGTGAGACCTGATAAGAAATGCTGCCGAGGTATCGAGGTCCCAGCGAACGCCTCATTGTGGCTTCCTGCCGGCGTAGAGTCAGGCGCGCGATGATAGGATGTGGCGGCAGCGGGCGACACGGAATCTACACATCACACCCAGAACCCATGATCAGCCGAGCCTTGTCTTATCAGAGTGACGCCAAGAGAAACCCAGTCCTTCAGTTACAGAGATTCCCCTTTAATACTCTGTGCATATCGATACCCAGCTTTCCCTGACTCCTGAACGTCACCTCTGCATAGTTGAGCCGTGTTCCCTCACTCTCCTCTTTATTGCTGTATAAGCAGGTAGATATCTGAGTCCGCTGGGTGACAAGCCCTTGTGATGAGCTGTAATGACGGCCATATTGCTCATCACACAGCTTTCCCAGGATCAGATATAACTACAAGATCACGCCTCAGTGATTCCTGATATTCTTGGGATTTATTTTCAATTAGAGGGAATAGTCTGTTAACTAAAGAGGAAACATTCAGGAAGAAAGACGTCCAAATTTGCCTGACAGCAGGTTTTGGGGCGATGAGCGCTGTGACCCCCAGTAATTATCTGTGGACGCCGCCCTCCCGAGATAAAGTGACAGGAAGTTCAGTTCAAAGGCAAAGAAAGATGACTGATGAAATCCCAGAGGGGCGGCCGCAGGGAGAATGGGGGGCACTTCCTGATATTCATGGATAGTGGGGGTTGTGATGAATGGCAGGATGACGCGTCACAGACCAGGGGAATGTCAGGACCTACACCAACCCCCCCGCCAGCTCCTGCCACCCTCTACACCGGACCCTGCCACCCACACACCAGCCCCTGCCACCCGCTACACCAGCCCCTGCCACCCGCTACATCAGCCCCTGCCACCCGCACACCAGCCCCTGCCACCCGTTACACCAGCTCCTGCCACCCCCCAGCCCCTGCCACCCGCTACACTAACCCCTGCCGCCCCCCACACCAGCCCCTGCCACCCCCCACACCAGCCCCTGCCACCCGCCACACCAGCCCCTGCCACCCGCTACATCAGCCCCTGCCACCCGCTACATCAGCCCCTGCCACCCGCACACCAGCCCCTGCCGCCCGCTACACCAGCCCCTGCCGCCCGCTACACTAGCCCCTGCCGCCCTCCACACCAGCCCCTGCCACCCCCCACACCAGCCCCTGCCACCCGCTACACCAGCCCCTGCCACCCTCCACCCCTGCCACCCGCTACACCAGCCCCTGCCAGCCCCTGCCACCCATTACACTCAGCCCCTGCCACCCTCCACACCAGCCCCTGCCACCCGCTACACTCAGCCCCCATGTTGGATCCCTCTCCGTATCTCAGCCCCCACGTTGGATCCCTCTCCGTATCTCAGCCCTCATGTTGGATCCCTCTGTATCTCAGCCCCCATGTTGGATCCCTCTCCGTATCTCAGCCCCCACGTTGGATCCCTCTCCGTATCTCAGTCCCCACGTTGGATCCCTCTCTGTATCTCAGCCCCCACGTTGGATCCCTCTCCGTATCTCAGCCCCCATGTTGGATCCCTCTGTATCTCAGCCCCCATGTTGGATCCCTCTCCGTATCTCAGCCCCCACATTGGTGACCCGGTTCCTGCCGCCTGGGGCGCCGCTGCTGCTTGTTCATCTCTTTTCAGCATTTTTCTCTTCATTCTCGTGCCGCCGCCGCCCTGACAATCCGGATCTTCATGAATCTTTTTTTGTTTTGCTATTTTGTATGAAAACTCAAGATTTTGTGAAGCAGCGGCCGAGATCCCCTCCCCCCCCCCAGTGAATTGTCTGAATTGTCCGGCCGCTGGCGCCGTCCTCTGCTCCAATTCTGCTCTTCTTTGTCCTGACTTTGCAGGATCTTTGGGGACTTCTCAGGAATCACCGGGTTCCCGCTTGATTCCCCCGGTTCCCCCGCAGCTGCTCCCTTAACCCCTTCTCTGCCAGCTCAGATTACAGACTGATCTTCACTCCATCACCAGACGGCGGTGACCAGGACATGAATTCCAGGAGACCCCACAAACTCCACCACCTCCGCCCCAACGCAGGACCTCAGGGACCCACATAAAGATTTCTTCCCCTCGATGATGAGAAATTCAAACTACAAGAAAGTAAAGAAGGAGAGACGGAAGAATGTGACCGAGGGGAGGGGGGAAGGAAGCCAGAACTGAGAGACGGGCGAGGAGAGGAGGGACCTCCGCCCAGAAGACAGACCCAGCAAAAAGTCCTGAGCGTCAGAGGTCACGGTCACTCCTGACCCTGGGGACCTCACGCATCACCCCAAGGCTTATGGGATGTCCTCGCAGGAGACGTCTTATGAGATGATTGAACTGAAGACCTTGAGTCCATGTGATGGGCTGGATCTGACCAAGAACCCTAAAGGAGGTCACCGCCTGGAGAGGACGAATGCAGTGAGGATCCCCCCGGGCAGAGCGCCCCTCATTCTACAGCGGAGCCTGCGGCTGAGGGTCGTGTCAGGACAGGATGAGGCTCTGCCACCGGGAAAAGCAGGGAAGGGCCATTACTTCCAGCCCACGTCCCACACGCAGCACACCTGGTGCGACCTCTGCGGGGACTTCATCTGGGGCATCTACAGGAAGAGCCTGCGCTGCGCCAGTGAGTACAAAGCTCTCCGCCGCTGCACCGTTACTACACGTGGGGGAGGGGCTTCACGGTATCAAAGCCGTTCCCAGACGTAGCACCGGCTCCAGCTGCAACATTAAAACGAAAACACCTCATAAGAAAGTCTAATGAGAACCGCCGCGTCTCCGGTCGCAGCTCTCACCACATCACATGGGGAAAAAAGTCACGGGAGGCGTTCACATCACATAAAAATAAACGCATACGACCGTCACATGACCTCACGACTATCGCACGGCTCAACCAGGCAACTCTGACAAAACGAAACGCGCCGGATAAGTGACGTAATGTAACCTAGGAAATCTACGCTGGTCATGTGCGCCGTATTTATGAAACGTGCGCCAATTTGAATTTAGTTCTGCCGCACAGAATACTGCAGGACATGAATGATGGCCATGACGGGGCACGAGGAAGAGAAGTGTCGCTAGTGCGCCCAGAGCTGCGCCAATTGTCTTATTTTGCGGCCACCGTCTTGATAAATTTGGCGCAATTTAAGCATCTGATTCTCTCTTAGTAAAGTGGCGTTCGTACGGCGCCATTAATACACGTGTCCCATTATAATCCTGTAGCGGTTGAGCAGTCGCCTCCGACATTCTACGACAACGACCGTTCACTGCGCGGTAATTAATGGTTTTATTTTGTCATTTAATGCTGAGGGTTTAAATCTTTTTACGGAAAGTTCTGTTTTCTAACAATTTACAATATTCCAAAATTCAAATCCACTTAAAAAGTTGTCACTATTCTGCTGTTACGTCATGTGTAATACTCCAGTCACATCCAGAGCTGCAGTTCCAATTATGCTCTTACATCATGTGTTATCCTCCATTCACACCCGGAGCTACAGTCACAATTCTGAGTGATTGTGACTGCAGCTCTGGATGTGACTGGAGTCTATGACATAATGTACAGCAGAATTGTGACTGCAGCTCTGGATGTGACTGGAGTATAAAATATAATATAATACTCATTCACCAGCTGGCAGGATCTTAGACAAACCACTATAAAGGATGAACAGACAAAAAAATGAAAAAATCCAACATATCTTAAATCTTTTTATAGAACCTGTGTTAGTAGAGTGGGGGTCCCCCATATATGACCCTCACCTATTAACCAGAGTGGAGAGCGGCTATAAAGGGCGCCTTTCTGGAGCCCCGGCATGTTGTATACAACACAGACATTGATTTCAATGAGAATTATGTAATGCTCCATTTCCCCTGTGGAGGCGCTGCAGGGAGAACACTCAGATTACAGCTGATCGCTGGGGGTCCCAGCCGCAGGACATCATATGACTTCTATTCAGGGGACCCTTCTAACAAAAAGGGAAGAAATAAACCGTTAGATCACATCCAAGGGCAAGCAGCTGTGGGTGGCCTGCAATGGATGATAACAGGGAACAATAGAGATACAGTAGGTGTAGTGTCCTGTCTTATGTAGTCGATCTGGCGCCATCCTCAGGACAATTATAGAACTGATACTTTATGAAGTCTATTTTGCGGTAATAAAGCGGCTTTCAGACCCCGGGAGGCCGCGGCGCAAGAGGACGATTTATCAAAACTGGTACAGAGGAAAAATGGCGCAGCCGCCCACAGCAACCAATCAAATCGCTTATTTAATTTTCAAAAGGACCTATGAAAAAGGAGTGCTAGAATCTGATTGGTTGCTACCGGTGACCGCTCCACATTTCCCTCGCACCAGTTGTAATAAGTCTCTCGTTCAATCAACCCCTTCCCGCACAAGGACATAAATGTACGTCATATTGTATGTGGGGGGGGGGGGGGGGGGGGGAGTATGGCCCGGACCCGTGAGATTCGCCCGCTCCTACGCTGCCGGTGTCCTGGCTCCAACAGCCGGGATCGGAGATAACTCTGATCCCAGCCTTTTAACTACTTAGATGCCGCAGCACCTTAAACATAGGCGAAAAAAACCCTCTGTCATCCCACTGCCCCCCATGCAATCGCGGGGTGGCGATGGGTTGTCATGGCAGCCAGGCTCCTAATGAAGGTCATCCAGTCTGCCATGTTAGTCCTATAAGGTCCTGCCAGAGTCCGGGCTTTTCCCACAGGGGAGGAAATAAATGTAGAATTGCTGGGGCCCCACCGATCACTAAAAAGGGGGTCTCGACCCCTCAATCCTCCTCACTATACAATTGCAGTGAGGAGGATTTTGACTGGAGCGGCGGTTGTGCGTGGGCGCTGCTACTCTGGCCTGACGGAGGCCGCCGGGCGCAGACTTCACGGAATACGGAGAGACAAAACTCAAGCAAAAAAACCATATGAATGTGTTATCGCCGTCATCGTATTGACCCGCAGGATAACGTAATTGTCATTTTTACCACACGGTGAACGCCGGAATCAAAACCCAAAAAACATCGGGGGGAATCGCTGCTTTATTTTCTCATTCCACCGCACAAAATAATTTATAAAAGATTTTCAGGACATTATCTAACACATTAAAACGACACCTGCTCCGCAAACACAAATGTCGACAGAAAAATAAAAGTTCTGGCTCTTGGGAGGCAAAACTAAAAATGGCCGGATCCTTAAAGGGGAAGGTGATAAATATCTGATCGTGCCGCTGCTTGGCCGCCATTCATTTCTATGGGGCTCCCAGGAACGGCAGGGTCAGCCTGTTCTTGGGATTGGCGGGGGTACCAGCGACCGGACCCCACCGATCAGATATTGATCGTCTCTCCCGTGGATAAGTGATAATGATTAGGAGAAAACCCAGATGTTCACACACAGTTTTTTGACACGGAAACCGCCGAATGATTTCAATGGGAGACGGGGCATTTTTTTTCCGGGAAAAAGAAGCGTCGTGCTCTTTCATCAGGCGTTTCCGTCTCTGACCTCGCATTGACATCAGTGGGAGGCAGAGAAAGCGGTTTTCGCCTGCGGCACTTCCTGAAGGAATTTTGAGGCCGATTTTTCAGCCTGCAAAAAATTCTGTGTGAACAGGGCCTAAGGTTATGTTCACATGGAGTGTTCGGAGGCGAATTTCAGGGCGTTTACGCCTCGAAAAACGCCTGAAAAAACGGAGGCAGAACGCCTGCAAACATCTGCGCATTGATTTCAATGGGAAATCCAGCGTTCTGTTCCGACGGGGCGTTTTTTTACGCCTCATTTTAAAAAAAAACAGCACGTAAAAAGATGCCCGCGAAAAAGAAGTGCGTGTCACTTCTTGGGACGTTTTTGGAGCCGTTTTTCATTGACTCCATAGAAAAACAGCTACAAAAATGGCCGTAAAAAACGCAGCGAAAATCGCGAGTGACTTAAAAAAATGTCTAAATATCAGGAGCCGATTTCCCTTGACGCTCCACCGCATTTTCAGACGCTTTTTAGTGAGCGCGTGAACAGAGCCAAAGGGTTTAAAGGGGAGGGAGGTCCGCCGCTGGTTACATGCTGTGATGTCATGACACTGGTGGGGTCCAGGAGCAGGGCCACCCCCGCCGCTCTCCGCACCAATACCCCCAACAGCCCTGGTCGGACATCCTTGTATCGCAGCCTTGACTCAGTGGCGCAGTTTACGTACACGTGACGCATCGCCATTAACTTCAATAATGTGTCAGACAAAACGCTGTGTCGCAGATCCAAAGTTACAGAAATGTCTGCTGCGGCCCCTTCATTCTAGGAGTCAGTGGGGGCCCCGCTCATAGACCCCCTTCTATAATACGCACATGTAACGGAATTGCTCCGTATTTTCTGTCTGTAATTGCGGATGGAAAATACGCAGCAGAATAACGGAGCAGCAGAGATCTAACAAACGTCTTCCACGCGCTCTGTAAAGTTTCTGAGCAGAAATTGACCCGCGTGCGTATTCTTCGGACCGTAGCACGTCCGTCCTGCTGCGGAAAGTGACTGAATTGCTGCGTTTTTCAGAGGAGACGTCGCCATCCCCCAACACTGAGAAAAACGCCGCCAAATCCGCACCATTTTCTGCCGTCAAAAACACATGAGATGGTGCCGTTTTTCCACAGCGGAATTTCTGCTAGTTTCTGCGGAATTGGTGCAAACATTTTCTGCAGCAATTCCGTTACGTGTGGACGAGCCCGTAATGTGGCGGCTTTTTCCCGTAGTGGATTTTGCACAGATTTCGCCCCATGCATTGCAAGGATGAAATCCATCTGATTGTGGCCTAAAGGTGGCGTTCCCCTTTAAGAGTGACATCATGACGATTTGTGGGCGTTTCCTTTTCCTCTTTCCATAACGCAGAAAACCTTGAAGAAATCTATAAAGTCAAGATTCTGTTTTTCAGCAGGAAACGGAGGCAAAAAAAAAACCCACGTGTCACCGCAGCATCGACGATCGTCCTGTGCAGAGGATCATAGGGGGGAATATGATGTGTATAGATGTCACACCTGACGCATTTATTGCAGCTATTTGGTGCATATTCCACACCGAGAACAATTCACAGCAGGATGCAGAGTTATAATGCAGCGTGTAACACATGCTACAACTTCAGATTCACAGCGGACAAATATGCTACATGTGAATTCACCCGTACGAGGAGTCCTGACAGTTTCTAATAGTTTATTAAATTGTTAATTTCTCTGCATTTGCAAGATCTCTGTTTGCTGTCAGTAAATGATAAAATGCTTGTTTACATCCAGAGACTGAAAACCTGTTCAAATCCATTAGTTCTCACAGCTGAGGGTTTGTTACCACTGTATCTAATCCTATCACGTGTGATACTGTCTGCTGAGCTGTATCTAATCCTATCATGTGTGATACTGTCTGGTGAGCTGTGTGTCTAATCCTATCATGTGTGATACTGTCTGCTGAGCTGTGTATCTAATCCTATCATGTGTGATACTGTCTGCTGAGCTGTGTGTCTAATCCTATCATGTGTGATACTGTCTGCTGAGCTGTGTATCTAATCCTATCATGTGTGATACTGTCTGCTGCGCGGTGTATCTAATCCTATCATGCGTGATACTGTCTGCTGAGCCGTGTATCTAATCCTATCATGTGTGATACTGTCTGCTGCGCTGTGTATCTAATCCTATCATGTGTGATACTGCCTGCTGAGCTGTGTATCTAATCCTATCATGTGTGATACTGTCTGCTGAGCTGTGTATCTAATGCTATCATGTGTGATACTGTCTGCTGAGCCGTGTATCTAATCCTATCATGTGTGATACTGCCTGCTGAGCTGTGTATCTAATCCTATCATGTGTGATACTGTCTGCTGAGCTGTGTATCTAATGCTATCATGTGTGATACTGTCTGCTGAGCCGTGTATCTAATCCTATCATGTGTGATACTGTCTGCTGAGCCGTGTATCTAATCCTATCATGTGTGATACTGTCTGCTGAGCTGTGTATCTAATCCTATCATGTGTGATACTGTCTGCTGCGCGGTGTATCTAATCCTATCATGCGTGATACTGTCTGCTGAGCCGTGTATCTAATCCTATCATGTGTGATACTGTCTGCTGCGCGGTGTATCTAATCCTATAATGTGTGATACTGTCAGAGAATCTGATATTAGGCTGGGTTCACACGAGCACATTGCGTCCGTAAAGGACGGAACGTATTTCGGCCGCAAGTCCCGGACCGAACACACTGCAGGGAGCCGGGCTCCTAGTATAATAGTTATTTATGACGCTAGGAGTCCCTGCCTCGCTGTGGGACTTATTTGCATGTGTTCTGAAATAAGTGGCGATCAGAAAAAAGGCAAAACAGACATTTATTACCATGACTGTATGTACATGTATGATGGTGTATATAGATGTGTATGTATGATGGTGTATACAGCTGTGTATGTATGATGGTGTATATAGATGTGTATGTATGATGGTGTATATAGATGTGTATGTATGATGGTGTATATATGATGGTGTATATAGATGTGTATGTATGATGGTGTATACAGATGTGTATGTATGATGGTGTATACAGATGTGTATGTATGATGGTGTATGTATGATGGTGTATATAGAGGTGTATTTATAATGGTGTATACAGATGTGTATGTATGATGGTGTATATAGATGTGTATGTATGATGGTGTATACAGATGTGTATGTATGATGGTGTATATAGATGTGTATGTATGATGGTGTATATAGATGTGTTTGTATGATGGTGTATACAGATGTGTATGTATGATGGTGTATACAGATGTGTATGTATGATGGTGTATATAGAGGTGTATTTATAATGGTGTATACAGATGTGTATGTATGATGGTGTATATAGATGTGTATGTATGATGGTGTTTATAGATGTGTATGTATGATGGTGTATATAGATGTGTATGTATGATGGTGTATATAGATGTGTATGTATGATGGTGTATACAGATGTGTATGTATGATGGTGTATACAGCTGTGTATGTATGATGGTGTATACAGCTGTGTATGTATGATGGTGTATACAGCTGTGTATGTATGATGGTGTATATAGATGTGTATGTATCATGGTGTGTATAGATGTGTATGTATGATGGTATATACAGATGTGTATGTATGATGGTGTATATAGATGTGTATGTATGATGGTGTATAAAGCTGTGTATGTATGATGGTGTATACAGCTGTGTATGTATGATGGTGTATATAGATGTGTATACCGCTGTGTATGTATGATGGTGTATACAGATCTGTATGTATGATGGAGTATATAGATGTGTATGTATGATGGTGTATATAGATGTGTATACAGCTGTGCATGTATGATGGTGTATATAGATGTGTATGCATGATGGTGTATATAGATGTGTATGCATGATGGTGTATATAGATGTGTATACCGCTGTGTATGTATGATAGTGTATACAGATGTGTATGTATGATGGTGTATATAGATGTGTATGTATGATGGTGTATACAGCTGTGTATGTATGATGGTGTATACAGCTGTGTATGTATAATGGTGTATACAGCTGTGTATGTATGATGGTGTATACAGATGTGTATGTATGATGGAGTATACAGATGTGTATGTATGATGGTGTATATAGATGTGTATGTATGATGGTGTATATAGATGTGTATGTATGATGGTGTATATAGATGTGTATGTATGATGGTGTATACAGATGTGTATATATGATGGTGTATATATATGTGTATGTATGATGGTGTATACAGATGTGTATGTATGATGGTGTATACAGATGTGTATGTATGATAGTGTATATAGATGTGTATGTATGATGGTGTATATAGATGTGTATGTATGATGGTGTATATAGATGTGTATACAGCTGTGCATGTATGATGGTGTATACAGCTGTGCATGTATGATGGTGTATATAGATGTGTATGTATGATGGTGTATACAGATGTGTATGTATGATGGTGTATACAGCTGTGTATGTATGATGGTGTATATAGATGTGTATGTATGATGGTGTATATAGATATGTATGATGGTTTATACAGCTGTGTATGTATGATGGTGTATATAGATGTGTATGTATGATGGTGTATATAGATGTGTATGTATGATGGTGTATATAGATGTGTATACAGCTGTGCATGTATGATGGTGTATATAGATGTGTATGTATGATGGTGTATACAGCTGTGTATGTATGATGGTGTATAAAGCTGTGTATGTATGATGGTGTATACAGCTGTGTATGTATGATGGTGTATATAGATGTGTATACCGCTGTGTATGTATGATGGTGTATACAGATCTGTATGTATGATGGAGTATATAGATGTGTATGTATGATGGTGTATATAGATGTGTATTTATGATGGTGTATATAGATGTGTATGCATGATGGTGTATATAGATGTGTATGCATGATGGTGTATATAGATGTGTATACCGCTGTGTATGTATGATAGTGTATACAGATGTGTATGTATGATGGTGTATATAGATGTGTATGTATGATGGTGTATATAGATGTGTATGTATGATGGTGTATACAGCTGTGTATGTATAATGGTGTATACAGCTGTGTATGTATGATGGTGTATACAGATGTGTATGTATGATGGAGTATACAGATGTGTATGTATGATGGTGTATATAGATGTGTATGTATGATGGTGTATATAGATGTGTATGTATGATGGTGTATATAGATGTGTATGTATGATGGTGTATACAGATGTGTATATATGATGGTGTATATAGATGTGTATGTATGATGGTGTATACAGATGTGTATGTATGATGGTGTATACAGATGTGTATGTATGATAGTGTATATAGATGTGTATGTATGATGGTGTATATAGATGTGTATGTATGATGGTGTATACAGATGTGTATGTATGATGGTGTATACAGCTGTGTATGTATGATGGTGTATACAGATGTGTATGTATGATGGTGTATATAGATGTGTATGTATGATGGTGTATATAGATGTGTATGTATGATGGTGTATACAGCTGTGTATGTATGATGGTGTATATAGATGTGTATGTATGATGGTGTATATAGATGTGTATGTATGATGGTGTATATATGATGGTGTATATAGATGTGTATGTATGATGGTGTATACAGATGTGTATGTATGATGGTGTATACAGATGTGTATGTATGATGGTGTATGTATGATGGTGTATATAGAGGTGTATTTATAATGGTGTATACAGATGTGTATGTATGATGGTGTATATAGATGTGTATGTATGATGGTGTATACAGATGTGTATGTATGATGGTGTATATAGATGTGTATGTATGATGGTGTATATAGATGTGTTTGTATGATGGTGTATACAGATGTGTATGTATGATGGTGTATACAGATGTGTATGTATGATGGTGTATATAGAGGTGTATTTATAATGGTGTATACAGATGTGTATGTATGATGGTGTATATAGATGTGTATGTATGATGGTGTTTATAGATGTGTATGTATGATGGTGTATATAGATGTGTATGTATGATGGTGTATATAGATGTGTATGTATGATGATGTGTATGTATGATGGTGTATATAGATGTGTATGTATGATGGTGTATATAGATGTGTATGTATGATGGTGTATACAGATGTGTATGTATGATGGTGTATACAGCTGTGTATGTATGATGGTGTATACAGCTGTGTATGTATGATGGTGTATACAGCTGTGTATGTATGATGGTGTATATAGATGTGTATGTATCATGGTGTGTATAGATGTGTATGTATGATGGTATATACAGATGTGTATGTATGATGGTGTATATAGATGTGTATGTATGATGGTGTATAAAGCTGTGTATGTATGATGGTGTATACAGCTGTGTATGTATGATGGTGTATATAGATGTGTATACCGCTGTGTATGTATGATGGTGTATACAGATCTGTATGTATGATGGAGTATATAGATGTGTATGTATGATGGTGTATATAGATGTGTATACAGCTGTGCATGTATGATGGTGTATATAGATGTGTATGCATGATGGTGTATATAGATGTGTATGCATGATGGTGTATATAGATGTGTATACCGCTGTGTATGTATGATAGTGTATACAGATGTGTATGTATGATGGTGTATATAGATGTGTATGTATGATGGTGTATATAGATGTGTATGTATGATGGTGTATACAGCTGTGTATGTATGATGGTGTATACAGCTGTGTATGTATAATGGTGTATACAGCTGTGTATGTATGATGGTGTATACAGATGTGTATGTATGATGGAGTATACAGATGTGTATGTATGATGGTGTATATAGATGTGTATGTATGATGGTGTATATAGATGTGTATGTATGATGGTGTATATAGATGTGTATGTATGATGGTGTATACAGATGTGTATATATGATGGTGTATATATATGTGTATGTATGATGGTGTATACAGATGTGTATGTATGATGGTGTATACAGATGTGTATGTATGATAGTGTATATAGATGTGTATGTATGATGGTGTATATAGATGTGTATGTATGATGGTGTATATAGATGTGTATACAGCTGTGCATGTATGATGGTGTATACAGCTGTGCATGTATGATGGTGTATATAGATGTGTATGTATGATGGTGTATACAGATGTGTATGTATGATGGTGTATACAGCTGTGTATGTATGATGGTGTATATAGATGTGTATGTATGATGGTGTATATAGATATGTATGATGGTTTATACAGCTGTGTATGTATGATGGTGTATATAGATGTGTATGTATGATGGTGTATATAGATGTGTATGTATGATGGTGTATATAGATGTGTATACAGCTGTGCATGTATGATGGTGTATATAGATGTGTATGTATGATGGTGTATACAGCTGTGTATGTATGATGGTGTATAAAGCTGTGTATGTATGATGGTGTATACAGCTGTGTATGTATGATGGTGTATATAGATGTGTATACCGCTGTGTATGTATGATGGTGTATACAGATCTGTATGTATGATGGAGTATATAGATGTGTATGTATGATGGTGTATATAGATGTGTATTTATGATGGTGTATATAGATGTGTATGCATGATGGTGTATATAGATGTGTATGCATGATGGTGTATATAGATGTGTATACCGCTGTGTATGTATGATAGTGTATACAGATGTGTATGTATGATGGTGTATATAGATGTGTATGTATGATGGTGTATATAGATGTGTATGTATGATGGTGTATACAGCTGTGTATGTATAATGGTGTATACAGCTGTGTATGTATGATGGTGTATACAGATGTGTATGTATGATGGAGTATACAGATGTGTATGTATGATGGTGTATATAGATGTGTATGTATGATGGTGTATATAGATGTGTATGTATGATGGTGTATATAGATGTGTATGTATGATGGTGTATACAGATGTGTATATATGATGGTGTATATAGATGTGTATGTATGATGGTGTATACAGATGTGTATGTATGATGGTGTATACAGATGTGTATGTATGATAGTGTATATAGATGTGTATACAGCTGTGCATGTATGATGGTGTATATAGATGTGTATGTATGATGGTGTATACAGATGTGTATGTATGATGGTGTATATAGATGTGTATGTATGATGGTGTATACAGCTGTGTATGTATGATGGTGTATATAGATGTGTATGTATGATGGTGTATATAGATGTGTATGTATGATGGTTTATACAGCTGTGTATGTATGATGGTGTATATAGATGTGTATGTATGATGGTGTATATAGATGTGTATGTATGATGGTGTATATAGATGTGTATGTATGATGGTGTATTTAGATGTGTATGTATGATGGTGTATTTAGATGTGTATACAGCTGTGCATGTATGATGGTGTATATAGATGTGTATGTATGATGGTGTATACAGATGTGTATATAGATGTGTATGTATGATGGTGTATACAGATGTGTATGTATGATGGTGTATACAGATGTGTATGTATGATGATGTATATAGATGTGTATGTATGATGGTGTATACAGCTGTGTATGTATGATGGTGTATGTATGATGGTGTGTATATAGATGTGTATGTATGATGGTGTATATAGATGTGTATGCATGATGGTGTATATAGATGTGTATGTATGATGGTGTATATAGATGCGTATACCGCTGTGTATGTATGATGGTGTATACAGATGTGTATGTATGATGGTGTATACAGATGTGTATGTATGATGGTGTATATAGATGTGTATGTATGATGGTGTATATAGATGTGTATGTATGATGGTGTATACAGCTGTGTATGTATGATGGTGTATACAGCTGTGTATGTATAATGGTGTAAACAGCTGTGTATGTATGATGGTGTATACAGATGTGTATGTATGATGGAGTATATAGATGTGTATGTATGATGGTGTATATAGATGTGTATGTATGATGGTGTATATAGATGTGTATACAGCTGTGCATGTATGATGGTGTATATAGATGTGTATGTATGATGGTGTATACAGATGTGTATGTATGATGGTGTATATAGATGTGTATAGATGTGTATGTATGATGGTGTATACAGATTTGTATGTATGATGGTGTATACAGATGTGTATGTATGATGGTGTATACAGATGTGTATGTATGATGACGTATACAGATGTGTATGTATGATGGTGTATATATATGTGTATGTATGATGGTGTATACAGCTGTGTATATATGATGGTGTATATAGATGTGTATGTATGATGGTGTGTATATAGATGTGTATGTATGATGGTGTATATAGATAGATGTGTATGCATGATGGTGTATATAGATAGATGTGTATGTATGATGGTGTATATAGATGTGTATGCATGATGGTGTATGTATGATGGTGTATATAGATGTGTATACCGCTGTGTATGTATGATGGTGTATACAGCTGTGTATGTATGATGGTGTATATAGTTGTGTATGTATGATGGTGTATACAGATGTGTATGTATGATGGTGTATATAGATGTGTATGTATGATGGTGTATATAGATGTGTATGTATGATGGTGTATACAGATGTGTATGTATGATGGTGTATACAGATGTGTATGTATGATGGTGTATATAGATGTGTATGTATGATGGTGTATATAGATGTGTATACCGCTGTGTATGTATGATGGTGTATACAGATGTGTATGTATGATGGTGTATACAGATGTGTATGTATGATGGTGTATACAGCTGTGTATGTATGATGGTGTATACAGCTGTGTATGTATGATGGTGTATACAGATGTGTATGTATGATGGTGTATACAGATGTGTATGTATGATGGTGTATATAGATGTTTATGTATGATGGTGTATACAGCTGTGTATGTATGATGGTAAATATAGATGTTTATGTATGATGGTGTATACAGATGTGTATGTATGATGGTGTATATAGATGTTTATGTATGATGGTGTATACAGATGTGTATGTATGATGGTGTATATAGAGGTGTATTTATAATGGTGTATACAGATGTGTATGTATGATGGTGTATACAGCTGTGTACGGATGATGGTGTATACAGCTGTGTATGTATGATGGTGTATACATATGTGTATGTATGATGGTGTATACAGATGTGTATGTATGATGGTGTATACAGATGTGTATGTATGATGGTGTATATAGATGTTTATGTATGATGGTGTATACAGCTGTGTATGTATGATGGTGTATACAGATGTGTATGTATGATGGTGTATACAGCTGTGTATGTATGATGGTGTATACAGCTGTGTATGTATGATGGAGTATACAGATGTGTATGTATGATGGTGTATATAGATGTGTATGTATGATGGTGTATATAGAGGTGTATTTATAATGGTGTATACAGATGTGTATGTATGATGGTGTATACAGATGTGTATGTATGATGGTGTATACAGCTGTGTATGTATGATGGTGTATACAGCTGTGTATGTATGATGGAGTATACAGATGTGTATGTATGATGGTGTATATAGATGTGTATGTATGATGGTGTATATAGAGGTGTATTTATAATGGTGTATACAGATGTGTATGTATGATGGTGTATACAGATGTGTATGTATGATGGTGTATACAGATGTGTATGTATGATGGTGTATACAGATGTGTATGTATGATGGTGTATATAGATGTTTATGTATGATGGTGTATACAGCTGTGTATGTATGATGGTAAATATAGATGTTTATGTATGATGGTGTATACAGATGTGTATGTATGATGGTGTATATAGATGTTTATGTATGATGGTGTATACAGATGTGTATGTATGATGGTGTATATAGAGGTGTATTTATAATGGTGTATACAGATGTGTATGTATGATGGTGTATACAGCTGTGTACGGATGATGGTGTATACAGCTGTGTATGTATGATGGTGTATACATATGTGTATGTATGATGGTGTATACAGATGTGTATGTATGATGGTGTATACAGATGTGTATGTATGATGGTGTATATAGATGTTTATGTATGATGGTGTATACAGCTGTGTATGTATGATGGTGTATACAGATGTGTATGTATGATGGTGTATACAGCTGTGTATGTATGATGGTGTATACAGCTGTGTATGTATGATGGAGTATACAGATGTGTATGTATGATGGTGTATATAGATGTGTATGTATGATGGTGTATATAGAGGTGTATTTATAATGGTGTATACAGATGTGTATGTATGATGGTGTATACAGATGTGTATGTATGATGTATACAGCTGTGTATGTATGATGGTGTATACAGCTGTGTATGTATGATGGAGTATACAGATGTGTATGTATGATGGTGTATATAGATGTGTATGTATGATGGTGTATATAGAGGTGTATTTATAATGGTGTATACAGATGTGTATGTATGATGGTGTATACAGATGTGTATGTATGATGGTGTATACAGCTGTGTATGTATGATGGTGTATACAGCTGTGTATGTATGATGGTGTATACAGCTGTGTATGTGGGGCAGGGTCTTTTAATCCGTCTGTCTCATGATTCACCAAGTCTGTGAGGGTACGTGCACACACAAATTAAAAAAAATCTCAAAATACGGAGCTGATTTCAAGGGATAACCGCTCCTGATTTTCAGAAGTTTTTTCATCAAAGTCGCTTTTTTTTACAGCCGTTTTTGGAGCGTTTTTTCTATAGAGTCTATGAAAAACGGCTCCAAAAATGGCTGAAGAAGTGACCTTCTATTTCACGGCCATAAAAAACGCCACGACGGAACAGAACGAAGTTTTTCCCATTGAAATCAATGGGCAGGTGTTTGGAGGCGTTCTGCTTCCGATTTGTCAGCCGTTTTTTGGGATGTTTATGGCGTGAAAAACAGCTGAAAACACCGTGTGAACATAGCCTGACACTGTTTCTTCACGATCTCCCGGGGCAGATTACTGGCGCGCTCATATTCTAATCTTATTGGGCGTCTTTGTCTCTTCCGATAAATGACCCAATGACCGGACATTTTATAGTCGCGACGAGGTCCCATGTCACAATCCCATTCACGCACTGGCCTTGATTCGCGGTTTAGTCGGGGGATTTTTTTTAATAAGAATCCAGCGATAAAAAAAGACGTTTAAAAAAAAAATAAGATGAAGTCATTGGGGTTTTCAAGATTTTCTAAAAATATTTTCTAAACTGCAATGAAATCTTTATCCACCATGAACGTCCCCAGTGACCGGTGCAGCCGGAGTGCGTAACAAAGCCGAGACGCGTCTGGTCCTGGAGGATTCCGCTGCATTGGATGTAGAACTTATCAGGGCGAGTTACCCGGCTGGACATTCCTCTGTGCTGCTCACTTCCACCTACCAGCAGCATCCTGACAACCTAGCGCCATCTGGTGGCTACTGATCAAAGTGCATAACATCACTGGACATTGGTGTCTTCTGTGCATGTGTTGGGGGTGTCGGACCCTCACTATTCACCTGTATCACCTTTGTGTCTCATAGATTGCAGCTTCACGTGTCACTACCGGTGCCGAGCCCTCATCCGGTTGGACTGCAGCAGAGGAGAAGATGGCGACAGTGACAGCGACTTATCACAAGACACGGCCTGGGAGAAAGACACTAATGTGGTAAGATGATCTATAAAAGTGACCCGTCAGCCACTGCCCTATTACCCAGGGGGCAGCGCCCATCAAATACTAACCCAGAGGACACTGCGGAGCTTCATGGCCACGTCCTCTTTAGTGGCGTCCTAAGAAAATAAACAAAAATGTACCCCAACCCGACAAATGCTGCAGTAAGGAGTAGGACATTTCTCATACGCATATAACCTATGTGGGCAAAAGTATGTGCACCCCTGACGTCCCCCCTGTATGAGACCGCTGGACTTCCCATTCTATAACCATGGGGATAATATGGAGATGTTCCCCCTTTTGGCCCCGCTCTTCTGGGAAGACTTTACACAAGATTTTGGGGTGTTTGTGGGAAGTTGTGCCCATTTATGAGGTCAGACACTGATGTTGGAGGAGAGGGTCTGGCTCACAACCACCGTTCCAATTCATCCCATGATGTTATATGGGGTTGAAGTCCAGTTTTTGTGCAGCCACTCAAGTTCCTCCACAACAAACTCCTCACCTCATGTCTTTATGGAGCTCTATCTAGCAGATAGTATTAACACTTACAGGTGACCGGGGCAGATCTAGTAGATAATAATAATAACACAGGTGACCGGGGCAGATCTAGTAGATAATAATAATAACACAGGTGACTGGGGCAGATCTAGTAGATAATAATAACACTTACAGGTGACCGGGTCAGATCTAGTAGATAATAATAACACAGGTGAACGGAGCAGATCTAGAAGATAATAATAACAACACTTACAGATGACTGGAGCAGATCTAGCAGATAATAATATCACTTACAGGTGACCGGGTCAGAACTAGTAGATAATAATCACACTTACAGATGACTGGAGCAGATCTAGTAAATAATAATATCACTTACAGGTGATCGGGGCAGATCTAGCAGATAATAATAACACTTACAGGTGACCAGGGCAGATCTAGCAGAGCAGAAATTTCATGTACTGTCTTGGGGTAAAGGTGGCATCCTAAGGGCTTATTCAGACGAACGTATAATACGTCCGTGCTACACACGTGATTTTCACGCGCCCCGCCCGGACCTATGTTAGTCTATGGGGCCGTGCAGACTGTCAGTGATTTTCATGCAGCGTGTGTCTGTCCGCTGCGTAAAACTCACGACATGTCCGATATTTGTGCGTTTTCCGCACATCACGCACCCATTGAAGTCAATGGGTGCGTGAAAATCACGCGCAGCACACGGACGCACTTCCCTGGGACGAGCGTGATTCGCGCAACAGCAGTAAAAACTATGAATGAAAACAGAAAAGCACCACGTGCTACAAACATACAAACAGAGTGTCATAATGATGGCGGCTGCGCGAAAATCACACAAACATGCATCATACGGGGCTGACACACGGAGCTGTCATGTACCTTTTGCGCTCGCAAAACGCAGCGTTTTCGTGTGAATCCGGCCTAACACTGAGATCTTCAGTACAGTCCATACTACTGGCAATGTTTGTGTCTGGAGGTCGCACGGCTGTGTGCCTGATTTTATGCTCCTGTTTACAACACCTGAACTCAATAATCACTTTCGGCCATGTATTGTGTATTTGGTTTCAAAAAGGTAATTTTCCCATCAAAATTAGTTTTGATTTTCGGATGTTTCATTGCGGTAAATCTGCGCTGCTCCGCCGTTATGTGTTCTGCAGCTTTAGGCCTAATGCACACGACTGGAGCCGCAAAACCTCGGATCCGTTGTGGTCCACTTGTCGGGAAAAAACCCTCCGCAGCGCATCCGTGTGTGATCAGATACACCAAAAAAAAATGATGTCACCAGTTTGTCGAGCCGCAAATCTGGACCGTAAAATGACTTGTTCTGCGTTTTTGAGGCCTGGATTCGCGGTCCCCACGCGGATCTGTAAACATTACGGTCGTGTGCACGGCTCCTTAGAAATGAATGGATAGCGCACAAACAAAAAAAACGACGGTCTTGTGCATAAGGCCTCAGACTAGACTTTGTGTTTCAATTTAGATTTTTCCTGATCTCTGCTTGCTGTTAGTGAATGGGAATATTTATTGTTTACAGCCAGAGACTGAACTCCTGTGATGTCCAACTGACACAGATGCAGGGCTCGTTTATCAGAGCTCTCTCCAACCCATCCGTTTGCATTCCAGACCAAGAATGTCTCCATTCACTGACAGAAAGCAGAGATCTTGAAAATGAGGGTTTGGATTTTACAAAGCAAAATGTGCCAAAATTTGGGAACCAATTGAACCAAAAAATGGTGTACACGGCGTTCACCAAATGTATTATGAGTTTTAGATGCTTTTTACACCTTCCACGACAGTTCTGAAAAGGGGCGTGGCTAAGGAGACGTAAAATGCGCCAAATTTATTCATGACATGCACCATTCTCCTGTCGCTCCGGTGAAGGACCTGCGGGTGTAAGTGATGTCACAGCGTGATCTCGCGAGATCACGCTGTGCTGTTAATAAAGCTGGGCATGAATGAGGAGAAGTGATGCTGATTGGTCGGCGTCCTACTCCTTTTCTATACAACGCCCACCTGGTGAAACTAAAAACAACGCCCAGTTGGGCATTTAGAAAAAATGAGCATAAATGTAAAAACGATCAGAACTTGGTCAATAATAAAAGTTTTTTAAAAACAACATCAAAGCGTTCATTAGATCGGGACGTAGGAAACTGGTGACCGCCTCTTTAAAGGAACACTCCATGAAAAGCTGATACACTGTTATACCTAGTGCAGGACCTGAGGGGGCGGAGCATGACACAGAGATTGATAGATAGGAGTCATGCTCCGCCCCCAGGCCCTGCACTAGGTATAACAGCGTATCATCTTATCCCGGAGAGTTCTTCTAATATTTCTGGTCTCTATTCGCTGCATTAGGTGGAATGTAAAATTGTGTCCCCCGCCTCCTTAAAGGGGAATACCCGCATTAAACCTCCGCACTTATAATAGTATCTGACGTACATCTAGTCCATGCTCCTCCACCGCTGCTCAGGACTCGCAGCTCCTGTAAATCCGGTTCTTAGCGCGTCCATTCTATGTAGGGAGATAAGCGGCCGCTGGACTCGTCGGTTGCTGCTTATCAGTGAAGTTACTTCTTCAGTCCCATCATCCGACATCGAGAGAATCAATCACGTAAACCCGTCACTAATATAAACCATCACCGGACAGCGGAGATCACATGACTGCGCGTACAATTCTAGCTCCCCGCAGCATCTGTTACGTTTTAGTGACACAGAAATTCGTTTTCTGACATTTATGTTCATTTTGTTTCGTTCACGCGTTTTACATTTATAAATGGCGGCTCATGTGTAACAATGGAGGATTCTGTGTCCCGGAGGCGCCAGCCGCTGCGTCCCTGACGTTTTCCTCTTGATTTTCTCCATTGACTTCACATTTTGGGGTCGTATTTGCTTCTTTTTATAATATTAATATAAAGCAGTTTTCGTCGGCGCCGTATGACCATAAAAAACCGCGTCTGCGTCCCGTAAAGCTGAGCAATGGCCGCGGATTGTGTCACATGTCTAATTTTACAGCACAGGAGGGGGAGGGGGGTGACCCTGGAGGGAACTATTAAGAGCAGGATGTTCCCACATCTGGCAGGAGACCCCCCACCCCTCAGGATATGTGGTCATGTGACCCGGAGTCGCTGCCAACATTAATCTAAGCACAAAGAGCGGAGATTACAGAACAAGAGCGAGAACGGCCGTAACTGCTCCGGGGCCAATCACGCGGTGAGCTGCAATTAGGACTGTATTGAAAAACCGCATCCGAAAACCGCACTTTACTGCGATTTAGTGCGTTTATTGATGTGGTAGCGTCTTTTTTTTTTTCTACCTCAACCGCATCGAAAAACACATTAAATCACGGTAAAAACCCATGCGTTTCTCGGCTGCATTTTTTATCGACGTGTGAATGGACCCCAAGGCCTCCTGCACACACACGTATTTTTGCGGCCACAATTCACCCGCAAATCTGCGGGTGAATTGCGGCCCCATTCATTCCTATGGGCCCATGTACACGACCGTGGTTTCCACAGTCCATGCATTGCCCCGGAGCCTGGACCGCAAAAAGATCGGACATGTCTTATTACGGCCGCGTTTTGCGGTCCAGGCTCATAGGAAATGATGCACGCGGCCATGTGCGGGTGACACTCCGCGGCCGTCCGACCTGAAAATCAAAGGCCGTGCACATCACTACGGTCGTGTGCATGAGGCCTCACCGGGAGGGACCTAGGAGCGGGACAGCCTGAATTTCCTGCATCATGAATAGAACATCAGGACCGCAGTGAGGACTGACACACAGGCAGAGCCACTGAACAGAACATCAGGACCGCAGTGAGGACTGACACACAGGCAGAGCCACTGAATAGAACATCAGGACCGCAGTGAGGACTGACACACAGGCAGAGCCACTGAACAGAACATCAGGACCGCAGTGAGGACTGACACACAGGCAGAGCCACTGAACAGAACATCAGGACCGCAGTGAGGACTGACACACAGGCAGAGCCACTGAACAGAACATCAGGACCGCAGTGAGGACTGACACACAGGCAGAGCCACTGAATAGAACATCAGGACCGCAGTGAGGACTGACACACAGGCAGAGCCACTGAACAGAACATCAGGACCGCAGTGAGGACTGACACACAGGCAGAGCCACTGAACAGAAGGAGCTGCTGCGTAATGACAAGTTCTGCCGCTTTCTTGAGGAGGTTTTCCACGGGTAAGGAGCGCTGATCCACGATGACGGCATGTCGGCGCTCCTTTCCTCCCTGTAAACTGAGCAATGATCGGGAGTTTGGTGACGGTTTCTACGATCGCTCATCCCCGTATATTTACATCTCGTCTTCTGTTTACACGGAGAGACGCGCCGCTGACGATCGACCATTTTTTGGGCCACATGAGCCAATCAGCAGACAAGCGAGGGTTTGCCGTCCTGTCGGGTGATCGCTGCCATGTTTACACCAGTGATCGTTCCCACCGCGTCTGCTGCCTATTCAGTCCCGTTATATCCTGTGGACACGTCTGGTGTCTCGATCGGGAGCATTTGCTGTGAACATAATATATTTTAGATATCAATTTATCAGCAACATCCCTGCTTGTTGCCAGTGAATGGAAGCATTCAGAGCTGAGGAGTTGTTACAGTGTATCATTATAGGCTTTACACAGCAGCAGCACAAATCTCTCTCCCGGGGGTTAATACACTAAACAGAGAAGAGACTTGTGCAGAGGATTATATATGCAGGGTACAATTGTAGCAAACCCTCAGCTGTGAGAAGCATTCAGTCTCTGGATGTAAGCAAGATTGTTCCCATTCATCAACAGCAAGCAGAGATCTGGAAAATGGTAAAGAATTGAAACAAGGTCTATAAGAAGGTTGTGGAACTTCTCGTCCTACGATGATGAAGCTTCTCGGACAGGACACCGGCCCTTTAATGTATTCGGCCTCATTCACACGACCGTAGTGTTTTTTACTGTCCACAAATACGGATCCGTTGTCATCCGCATCTCCGGAACGCTGTCCGCACACATAGTCCGCAGTGCGTCCGTATTTAAGGATACATCCTTTAAAAAACAAATGATGTCACCGACATGTCCCAACCCCTTGACGAGGTCACATGATCGCTCAGGCGCCATTTTCTTGGGGAATCCCCTGCCGCTGCGTAACAACGCTCCCGCAATTACGGACGGCTATGGACGCACACCTGTAGCCAGCCACAATTTTGCGCGCCCATAGACTTCTATGGACGAGTTCGAGCCGCAATGGCGGACCGGAATAGGACAAGTTATACATCTCGCGGATCATTTCTGAGGCTCGGACACAAATCCGTAAATATGCGGAAAGGTGTTCATGGCCAATAGAAATGAGTGTGTCCGCAGATTATATGTAATTACGGATCAAAATTGCGGTTGTGTGCATGAGGCCTAAGGACGCAATTACAAGAGACGCTTTGTGTTGCAGTTTTGCTGCAAGAAAAGGTGGAAAAAAAATGTTAATCCCCGTCCTCAGAAGTTGTTTTAGGGGCCATTTAGACCATATCCGAAAACTTCAAGCGTTTTTACCGCGACTTGGTGCATTTTTCCATGCGGTTGCAGTTTTATCTGCACCGCAATGTCTGAACGGACCCTACACGTGGGAGCAGAGAGCCGCCCTGATCCCGCAGCACGTGGTGATGAGAGCCCTGTGACCGGATGTGGGTGGAGCCCGGGGGTGAGGTCATCGTTAACCCTCCCCCGCCCCAATCACAGCACAGTTGGCAGAGTTTGTGTACATTCAACTTGAGCGCAGCAGAGCGGACGCTGCGGGAATCCGGATCATTTATCGGCTCGTTTATCGGTGGTCGTTCTACGATGGGGAAAGGCGATAAAGACAGCGCGACCTTCGAGCGGACCTGGACCAGCACCACGAGCAGCGGATACTGCAGCCAGGAGGAGTCCGACCCGGAGCTGGAGCTCTTCTATACGGCAAAAACCTCCATACTGCCCCGGAGATCCCCGGCCAAGACTCAGGTCAGACCACGGGCGGGGAGCGGGCGGCGGCGCATCCAACCCCAGCGCCAGATGCTTCATGTCCCCGCTGTACTACGTCAGTAATCGCCGCTATTTCTATAGCACCAACATATTCTGCAGCGCCGTACACGGGAGGGGCAACTAATGCTATAAAACATCTGCAGGAGGGCACGAGAGGGGGCAGGGGGGCAACTAATGCTATAAAACATCTGCAGGAGGGGCACGAGAGGGGGCAGGGGGGCAACTAATGCTATAAAACATCTGCATGAGGGGCACGAGAGGGGGCAGGGGGGCAACTAATGCTATAAAACATCTGCATGAGGGGCACGAGAGGGGGCAGGGGGGCAACTAATGCTGTAAAACATCTGCAGGAGGGGCACGAGAGGGGGCAGGGGGGCAACTAATGCTATAAAACATCTGCTGGAGGGCACGAGAGGGGGCAGGGGGGCAACTAATGCTATAGAACATCTGCAGGAGGGCACGAGAGGGGGCAGGGGGGCAACTAATGCTATAAAACATCTGCTGGAGGGCACGAGAGGGGGCAGGGGGGCAACTAATGCTATAAAACATCTGCAGGAGGGGCACGAGAGGGGGCAGGGGGCAACTAATGCTATAAAACATCTGCAGGAGGGGCACGAGAGGGGGCAGGGGGGCAACTAGTGCTATAAAACATCTGCAGGGGGGCAACTAGTGCCATAAAACATCTGCAACCGGCGGCAGGAGGGGTGTATAAGTGGTGACCAGATGGGTATAAGAGGGGGCATGGGCAGTATAGGAGGAGGGGGCATGGGTAGTATAAGGGGCATTGGCAGTATAGGCGGGGCATGGGTAGTATAGGAGGAGGCAAGAGGGGACATGGGCAGTATAGGGGGGGCATGGACAGTATAGGAGGGGGCAAGAGGGGACATGGGCAGTATAGGGGGGGCATGGGCAGTATAGGAGGGGGCAAGAGGGGCATGGGCAGTATAGGAGGGGGCATGGGTAGTATAGGAGGGGGCATGGGTAGTATAGGAGGGGGCATGGGTAGTATAGGAGGGGGCATGGGCAGTATAGGAGGGCATGGGCAGTATAGGAGGGGGCATGGGTAGTATTGGAGAGAGCAGAAGGGGTATAAGTGGTGACCAGATGGGTATAACAGAAGAGACCGGGTATGAGAGCGGGCAGGAGGGGTATAAGAGGGGGCACCTGGGCTGCTGCTATGAGGGGATCGTCTGGGTATTACATATTGGGAGTTACTATGGATGAATCCTGGTGCCGGGGTTGGGCAGGCCGGGGGTTGGGCAGCCGTCACCACATCCATTTTCCGCGGCGCTGACGTTCTTCTTCTGTGACTAATTACTGAAAGATTCAGAATCTCTTGCATCACATTCACCTCAATGCCCGGAGCCGGTTTCTGTAATGCTGCCCGTACACCGTGCGCTTCACCAGTAACTGCCACAAAACCGCAGCAATGTCATTGCCCCAGATTTGGCGCATCGTGTACGGGCGCCCAAATAACGTCCGCTGGACCCCGGTCACCCGAGTTCTTATTAGTCATTTCTCCAGAACGCTCCGTCACGCTGACCCCGGACGTCTGACGGTTTATTTATGTTGCTTGTGTATATATATTCTATAGCGGCCGTGCAGCTGCGTTTTTTCCACAGATTATCACGGCTTTATGATGCGTTTTTTGCCTGCGCATCTTGTACATGTGGCCAAAAACCGCTGCCCCCGCGTGCCCGCCACGTGTCTGGGCCCCCTAATTATTTCTGATCTCTGTCACCCGGTGGATCTGGTGTTGGGTGACCCCTGTGGGTCTATCGAACATTGCACCAAATAAGTGGCGTCCATGCCGAGCGCCGTATGCGGTTTCCTTCCTCTCAGATTTCCGGAGTTTGTCTGTAAAGGATTCAGAGTCCTGAGAACCACAAACACAAATCTGACTCTGCTAAGCTGCGGCCGGGTGCAGAGAGTCAGGGAGGGGTTTCCATTGACAGGGCGGCATCTCATCGCTCCCAGCCCCCACCATCTACAGGAGGAGGAGGGAGTGTGGACCCCGGTACGTGGGACAGAGAGGAGGTGTCACAGGGTAATGTCGCCCTCCTCACCCAGTCCTGGCCGGAGCAGATAGGACCTGGAGTTTTTGGGTTGTTTTCCATCCGTGTCTATGAAAGGTCTTCTTGTCGGTCCAATAAGAGGGTCCTATTGGCAGATTAACTCCTCACCTCCTGGAAACAAACATCGAAGAAGGGGAATCCGCCTTGTCCATTTTATTATATAGGAAGGGATTCTTTACAGTAAGAGTAGTAAAGCGCTGGATTACCTGTCAATCCTTGTACGGCGGCGCTCCAGTGAGAGGCCAATGTACAGAAGGGGCAATAACCTAATATAATGCTACACATGAGGGGAGATCCGTCCCAAGACACGCAGAAGATACTGGGGATGGTCCGGCTGCAATAGACCCATCACTCGCAGGCTGCCAAGTAGCGGCCTGTACTCTGCTGCTCACCATAGAGGAGCCAATAGTGTAATAACGTTATACAGGGGGACTGCTCATAGTGCCGTAACGTAAAGTGACTCCGACCTCCCCGGACATACTATCTTCTATATCCCGAGGCCTCAGACCTTGTCCCAGACCCTCCGACCTATCACCGAACTATAAAATGTAGCAGCAGAATCTACTCCACCGTGACGGGGTTAATGCGCTGGTTATTATCCGTCTGCGCCGGGCGCTCCCAATGTGCGCAGAGATCAAAACGTAGAAGTTCTCCGTGCCCGGGAAATGTCTAGAGGAGAAAGTCGCCGCAGATGTTACTGTAACAAAAACCCATCCCAAGAGCGACAATTCAGACGCCCCTGTGTATAGTGAGACGGGCGCTGCTGGGGGTCGCCACATCCCATAATCTCTCGTGTCTTTTCAGGATGAGAAACCAGAGAAGCAGCCGCCGGCGCCGAGCCCGAAGGAGACGGAGCAGATGATAAAGGATTATAACTCCAAGATCAAGAGTAACCTCTTCATGAGCGCGGTACGTCCAACGTGGGGGCCGAGCCGTAATAGACGTCACGTGACGACCGACGCTGCCTGACGGGGGGGGGGGGGGGGCACATGATGAGACTCTGCCTGATGGGGGGGGTTCACTGACAGAGCCCACACGATCACTGACGCTGCCTGACGAGGGACCACACGATCACTGACACTGCCTGCCTGACCGTGGGTGGGGGGGGGGGTTCACTGACTGAGAGCCCACGCGATGGCTGACGCTGCCGGGAGGGAGGGGGGGGGCAAGCGATGACTGACGCTGCCGGGAGGAGGGGGGGGGCAAGCGATGACTGACGCTGCCGGGAGGAGGGGGGGGGGCAAGCGATGACTGACGCTGCCGGGAGGAGGGGGGGGCAAGCGATGACTGACGCTGCCGGGAGGAGGGGGGGGCAAGCGATGACTGACGCTGCTGGGAGGGGGGGGCAAGCGATGACTGATGCTGCCGGGAGGGGGCCGCGCAAGTAGAGGTGACAGCGATTGGTTCGCACACTTCCGATGGCTCTCCAGGGACCACTGTTGTTGGACGGCGCTGGTATCGGACCCCGATGAACCCGCTAATCGCCTGAACCTGCTCTATCGTTTTCAGAATAAAGATGGCTCCTACACCGGCTTCATTAAGGTCCAGCTGAAGCTCGTCCGCCCGGTTTCGGTTCCGGCAGCTAAGAAGCCGTCCTGTGCTCACGAGCGGAGAGCAGCCGCACGATCCCAGCAAGTGAAGCGCAGAACCTCCTTCTACCTCCCCAAGGACGCTTCCAAGCACCTGCACCTCAGCTCCCGCACCCCGGCCAGCGAGGTCATCCAGGCGCTCCTGCGCAAATTCACGGTGCTGGATAACCCCAGGAAATTCGCCTTGTTCCAGAGGACGGAGAAGGAGGGTCAAGGTGAGAGTCCGCGCGGGCGCCTCCGATAAACCTTCATTTGCAGCAAAACGTCACTAGTGGCTGCAGTCCTATAATACGGGAGGCGGCTGCGGCACCGTCCCCTGCCCCCGACAGCGCATACACCGCGCATTACCAAGAAAGACGGCCCCTCACCTACAAGGGACCTCAAATACACGCTGTAAAGGCAGCCTCTCCTCTCCATGTGCTGTGCAGCTGATTACCGTCTGTTGCTCCCTGTTATCAGACATGTCAGGCCGGGGAGAGGGCGACTGTAGTGTTCCTCTTATTACGCTCCAGCTCTATTATAAGCTCTGGGCTATAACTGTTACCGGCCCTTTAAACGCTATGTAAACCTACCAGTGTATTTGGTGCAACTCTCAAATACATTTTTATTAAAGATTCTCTTTACTGTTGGAGACGCTCTTGCTTTGTATCCTGTATTTGGAGCTGCTGTATTCGCTAAAACCTGTTCCCGTCAGTCCTGCCGAGATGACGGGTTCGGTGTCAGCGCGTCCTGGGTCTCTGACACGCAGGATCCACCTGTAATCCATCACATCTAAGTTATGAACTGTCAGAGACGCAGGACCCGCTGTCACTGCACCCGTCAGTCCCGCTGATCTGCCGGATTCAGGTCTCAGCGTTGGATACAGCTGCTCTATATACCGGATACAAAGCAGCTGTATCTCAAAAAGTAAAAACTGACTGACTATTAAAAAAAACAAAAGCCTTTTTAATGGTTTCGCGCCTCTAGCTCCTCGTTATTTATAGCTGTGACGTTTCTTGCAGTCTGCTTAAAAAAAGTCTCGGATGATGAGACCCCATTAAAGCTGCGCCTGTTCTCTGGACCGTGTGAGAAGACTCTGAGCTTCATCCTGAAGGAGAACGAAACTGGGGAAGTGAATGTGAGTTGGTGTTGTGTGGCGGCGTCACGTGCGCCGCCTCTCTCCTCTTCCTACATCTTGTGGTTTTCTTGCACTGACCCTCGTCTCTTCCTCAGTGGGACGCGTTCAGCATGCCGGAGCTGCACAACTTCCTGCGCATTCTCCAGCGGGAAGAGGAGGAGCACATGCGGCAGATCGTTCAACGCTACGCCCGCTGCCGGCAGCAGATGCAGGAGGCTCTGGTGTCACGTACCCCGGGCTGAACCGCAGTGCGCAACTCGAAAAGGAAAGGAGCGCATGAAGACGGCACGACTGATCCAGAGGACGTGGTGTGACTGGAGACTGAGTGTGGGGGAGCTACGGCCTGGGGGGTGGCAGAGATCCCCTCCCCCCACAGAATACATGTGAGTGAGAGGAGAGCGAGTGTCTGTATGGGACACGAGTAGCTGCAAATGTCCGGGTGACAATGCACCAAGCGGGTGAACGACGACCCTAAGGTGACGTAATAAAGTGTCCCGGCGCAAAGTGGGCCTGCGAGGGAGCCTGGACTTGTGCTTCTTCTGGGTACGACCTTCATAGGCAGTGCTGTGACCTCTAAGCAGCAGGAACCTGGGGTGTCGCTGAGCCAATGAGCTGCTTCCGGGTGAGGGGGCCCGGGTACCTGCGCTGGATGTTTGTCCCCGTCTGATTTTATATGTTTCTTTGTGTTACTTTGCACTTAATAAAATCTTGTGCTAATTTGTGTTTTGAGTTGCTGATTGTTTCCTATTGGCTCCAAGAATGCAGAACTTCAAATATCTCTGCATCTCCTGCTGGTTCAGTGTCTGGACAGAAGATATTGTGCTGCTGTGCATTGTGGGAGATGTAGTGTTTACACCATATGCTGTACATTTCCAAAAATGCACCTGAAGACTGTCACCAAGTGACAACCGGTAGAGTTGCGACTGCAGCTCTGGAAGTGACTAGAGTATAAAGGCCCTTTTACACCATATTGTTTATGCAGCAAGAAAAATTATGGTTGTTGGCAGCACATCCCACCCCCTGGTGTAAACAACGACGCGCTGCCGACATGATGGAAATGTATGAGGACGAGTGATCGGAGTAACGAGCGATCATCCCCAGACATTACTGATCATTGCCCGGTGTAACCAACGACGCGCTGCCGACATGATGGAAATGTATGAGGACGAGTGATCGGAGTAACGAGCGATCATCCCCAGACATTACTGATCATTGCCCGGTGTAAACAACGACGCGCTGCTGACATGATGGAAATGTATGAGGACGAGTGATCGGAGTAACGAGCGATCATCCCCAGACATTACTGATCATTGCCCGGTGTAACCAACGACGCACTGCCGACATAATGAAAATGTATGAGGACGAGTGATCGGAGTAACGAGCGATCATCCCCAGACATTACTGATCATTGCCCGGTGTAACCAACGACGCGCTGCCGACATGATGGAAATGTATGAGGACGAGTGATCGGAGTAACGAGCGATCATCCCCAGACATTACTGATCATTGCCCGGTGTAAACAACGACGCGCTGCCGACATGATGGAAATATATGAGGACGAGTGATCGGAGTAACGAGCGATCATCCCCAGACATTACTGATCATTGCCCGGTGTAACCAACGACGCGCTGCCAACATGATTGAAATGTATGAGGACGAGTGATCGGAGTAACGAGCGATCATCCCCAGACATTACTGATCATTGCCCGGTGTAACCAACGACGTGCTGCCGACATGATGGAAATGTATGAGGACGAGTGATCGGAGTAACGAGCGATCATCCCCAGACATTACTGATCATTGCCCCGTGTAACCAACGACGCGCTGCCGACATGATGGAAATGTATGAGGACGAGTGATCGGAGTAACGAGCGATCATCCCCAGACATTACTGATCATTGCCCGGTGTAAACAACGACGCGCTGCCGACATGATGGAAATGTATGAGGACGAGTGATCAGAGTAACGAGCGATCATCCCCAGACATTACTGATCTGATCTTGTGAAAGGAGCAAATCTGCACTGATCAACCAGATGTCTCATTTATCAGCGCTCGTTCACACGGCCAATATTGGGACAAGTAAGACGACGCTAGGAAATGATGCAACACGTTACAGTAGAAGGAATCTTATTATTTCTAGATAAAGGCTGTGAACTGGTTTGAGAAAGATCAGGACAGTCGGCGGCGGAACATCCCGGGGGAACGATGCGTAGTAACAACTCACCCTCTCCTGCTGACTTATTCCTCGTTATTGCACGCAGCCGCCTTCGCGTGAGTCACTTCCTGCAGAGCTCATGTTAAGTTTATTCATTTCATCTGAATCCTAATCCCTGAAGAAAATAAAAAGGTGGCATTTAATAATTTTTTTTTTGGGGGGTTGCAGGATTTCTTAATAGATTTACCTGCAGTTTAATATTAACGATGTCCAGATAAAATATTAGGGAGACGAAAAAGACATCAGTTATTCAGAACTTTAAAAGTTGAAGCAGAAAGGACGAACAGCGCCCCCACATCACAGGCTATGAGAGGTACTGCGGATCAGCAAACATGCCCGTAACTGGCACCTAAAATGTGAGAAAAACCTACGACCCCCTTACTGACCATACATGTTTTATGTCAGGTGGTCAGGAGCTTTATTCTGATATAAATTCCCCCTCCCATTTATTAAGGGCATATTGTACCCGTGGATTTATCTGTCCATATTCCTGATCTGACATCCAGACCTCACCACGGATCTCCTGAAACCAAATTACAGAACCATAAACCATGGCGGAATGTCCGGATGTTACGTACCAGTCCTCAATAAATTAGAAGATCATCAGAAAGTTCATTTACTCCAGTAATTCAGCTCATAAAGTGTCTCGTATATTCTATAGATTCATCACACACAGAGGGATCTCATATATTCTATAGATTCATCACACACAGAGGGATCTCATATATTCTATAGATTCATCTCACACAGAGGGATCTCGTATATTCTATAGATTCATCACACACAGAGGGATCTCGTATATTCTATAGATTCATCACACACAGAGGGATCTCGTATATTCTATAGATTCATCTCACACAGAGGGATCTCGTATATTCTATAGATTCATCACACACAGAGGGATCTCATATATTCTATAGATTCATCACACACAGAGGGTTCTCGTATATTCTATAGATTCATAACACACAGAGGGATCTCGTATATTCTATAGATTCACCACACACAGGGATCTCGTATATTCTATAGATTCATCACACACAGAGGGATCTCATATATTCTATAGATTCATCACACACAGAGGGATCTCATATATTCTATAGATTCATCACACACAGAGGGATCTCATATATTCTATAGATTCATCACACAGAGGGATCTCATATATTCTATAGATTCATCACACACAGAGGGATCTCATATATTCTATAGATTCATCACACACAGAGGGATCTCATATATTCTATAGATTCATCACACACAGAGGGATCTCGTATATTCTATAGATTCACCACACACAGAGGGATCTCGTATATTCTATAGATTCATCACACACAGAGGGATCTCATATTCTATAGATTCACCACACACAGAGGGATCTCATATATTCTATAGATTCATCACACACAGAGGGATCTCCTATATTCTATAGATTCATCTCACACAGAGGGATCTCATATATTCTATAGATTCATCACACACAGAGGCATCTCCTATATTCTATAGATTCATCACACACAGAGGGATCACATATATTCTATAGATTCATCACACACAGAGGGATCTCCTATATTCTATAGATTCATCACACACAGAGAGATCTCATATATTCTATAGATTCATCACACAGAGGGATCTCCTATATTCTATAGATTCATCACACACAGAGGGCTCTCATATATTCTATAGATTCATCACACACAGAGGGATCTCGTATATTCTATAGATTCATCACACAGAGGGATCTCATATATTCTATAGATTCATCACACACAGAGGGATCTCATATATTCTATAGATTCATCACACACAGAGGGATCTCGTATATTCTATAGATTCACCACACACAGGGATCTCGTATATTCTATAGATTCATCACACACAGAGGGATCTCATATATTCTATAGATTCATCACACACAGAGGGATCTCATATATTCTATAGATTCATCACACACAGAGGGATCTCATATATTCTATAGATTCATCACACAGAGGGATCTCATATATTCTATAGATTCATCACACACAGAGGGATCTCATATATTCTATAGATTCATCACACACAGAGGGATCTCGTATATTCTATAGATTCATCACACACAGAGGGATCTCGTATATTCTATAGATTCACCACACACAGAGGGATCTCGTATATTCTATAGATTCATCACACACAGAGGGATCTCATATTCTATAGATTCACCACACACAGGGATCTCGTATATTCTATAGATTCACCACACACAGAGGGATCTCGTATATTCTATAGATTCATCACACACAGAGGGATCTCATATTCTATAGATTCACCACACACAGAGGGATCTCCTATATTCTATAGATTCATCTCACACAGAGGGATCTCATATATTCTATAGATTCATCACACACAGAGGCATCTCCTATATTCTATAGATTCATCACACACAGAGGGATCACATATATTCTATAGATTCATCACACACAGAGGGATCTCCTATATTCTATAGATTCATCACACACAGAGAGATCTCATATATTCTATAGATTCATCACACACAGAGGGATCTCCTATATTCTATAGATTCATCACACACAGAGGGCTCTCGTATATTCTATAGATTCATCACACACAGAGGGATCTCGTATATTCTATAGATTCATCACACACAGAGGGATCTCATATATTCTATAGATTCATCACACACAGAGGGCTCTCATATATTCTATAGATTCATCACACACAGGGATCTCATATATTCTATAGATTCATCACACACAGAGGGATCTCATATATTCTATAGATTCATCACACACAGAGGGATCTCCTATATTCTATAGATTCATCACACACAGAGAGATCTCATATATTCTATAGATTCATCTCACACAGAGGGATCTCCTATATTCTATAGATTCATCACACACAGAGGGATCTCATATATTCTATAGATTCATCACACACAGGGATCTCATATATTCTATAGATTCATCACACACAGAGGGATCTCCTATATTCTATAGATTCATCACACACAGAGGGATCTCATATTCTATAGATTCATCACACACAGAGGGATCTCCTATTCCATAGATTCATCACACACAGAGGGATCTCGTATATTCTATAGATTCATCACACACAGAGGGATCTCATATATTCTATAGATTCATCACACACAGAGGGATCTCATATATTCTATAGATTCATCACACACAGAGGGATCTATTTCCAGCAGTTTCTTCTTGTAATGTTGATGATTATGGGAACAGTTACTGAAAACCCAAAATTTAGTGTCTCAGAAAATGAGAATATTATATAAGCCCAATTCCAAAAATGATTTTTAATACAGAAATGTCGTCCTACTGAGAAGTCTGTCCAGTATCTGCCCTCAATACTTGGCCGTGGCTCCGACTCTGCATGATTTACTGCATCAATGCTGCGTGGCATGGGGGCGATCAGCCTGTGGCACTGCTGAGGTGTTATCAATGCGGCGTGGCATGGGGGTGATCAGTCTGTGGCACTGCTAAGGGGTTATCAATGCGACATGGCATGGAGGTGATCAGCCTGTGGCACTGCTGAGGTGATATCAATGCGGCGTGGCATGGAGGTGATCAGCCTGTGGCACTGCTGAGGTGGTATCAATGCGGTGTGGCATGGAGGGGATCAGCCTGTGGCACTGCTGAGGTGATATCACTGCAGCGTGGCATGGAGGCGATCAGCCTGTGGCACTGCTGAGGTGATATCAATGCGGCGTGACATGAAGGTGATCAGCCTGTGGCACTGCTGAGGTGGTATCAATGCGGCGTGGCATGGAGGGGATCAGCTGGTGGCACTGCTGAGGTGTTATCAATGCGGCGTGGCATGGAGGCGATCAGCCTGTGGCACTGCTGAGGTGTCATCAATGTGGCGTGGCATGGAGGGGATCAGCTGGTGGCACTGCCGAGGTGTTATCAATGCGGCGTGGCATGGAGGCGATCAGCATGTGGCACTGCTGAGGTGTTATCAATGCGGCGTGGCATGGAGGCGATCAGCCTGTGGCACTGCTGAGGTGGTATCAATGCGGCATGGCATGGAGGCGATCAGCCTGTGGCACTGCTGAGGTGTTATCAATGCGGCGTGGCATGGAGGTGATCAGCCTGTGGCACTGCTGAGGTGGTATCAATGCGGCATGGCATGGAGGCGATCAGCCTGTGGCACTGCTGAGGTGTAATCAATGCGGCGTGGCATGGAGGCGATCAGCCTGTGGCACTGCTGAGGTGTTATCAATGCGGCGTGGCATGGGGGCGATCAGCCTGTGGCACTGCTGAGGTGTTATCAATGCGGCGTGGCATGGAGGCGATCAGCCTGTGGCACTTCTGAGGTGTTATCAATGCGGCGTGGCATGGAAGTGATCAGCCTGTGGCACTTCTGAGGTGTTATCAATGCGGCGTGGCATGGAGGTGATCAGCCTGTGGTACTGCTGAGGTGTTATCAATGCGGCGTGGCATGGAGGCGATCAGCCTGTGGCACTTCTGAGGTGTTATCAATGCGGCGTGGCATGGAAGTGATCAGCCTGTGGCACTTCTGAGGTGTTATCAATGCGGCGTGGCATGGAGGTGATCAGCCTGTGGCACTGCTGAGGTGGTATCAATGCGGCATGGCATGGAGGTTATCAGCCGGTGGCACTGCTGAGGTGGTATCAATGCGGCATGGCATGGAGGTGATCAGCCGGTGGCACTGCTGAGGTGTTATGGAAGTCCAGGTTGCTTTGATATCGGCCTTGAGCTCGTCTGCATTGTTGGGTCTGGGGTCTCATCTTCCTCCTGACAATACCCTGTAGATTCTCTATGGAGTTTAGGTCGGGCGAGTTTGCTGGCCAATCGGGCGCAGTGATACTGTGGTTATTACACCAGGTGTTGGTACTTTTGGCAGTGTGGGCAGGTGCCAAGTCCTGCTGGAAAATGAAATCAGCGTCTCCATAAATCTGTCAGCAGAGGGAAGCATGAAGTGCTGGGAATGTCCTGCTAGACGCGGCGCTGACTCCGGACCTGATATAACACAGTGACCAGCACCAGCCAATGACACGGCCCCCAAACCATCACTGACTGCGGACACTTCACACTGGAGCGCAGGACACTTGGAATGACACCTCTCCACTCTTCCTCCAGACTCCGGGACCTTCCAAATGAAATGCAAAATTTACTTTCCTCTGAGAACAGAACTGTGGACACCGAGCAGCAGACCCGTCCTTTTCCTCCTTCGCTCCGGTAAGACGCTTCTGACGTGGTCGATGTTACAGTTTTCTCCCATGTCGTGAATCTCCCCCAGATTCTTGACAATCCTTCCCAGGCTGCGGTTACCCCTGTTGCTTGTGCACCTTTTTCTACCACACTTTTTCCTTCCCCTCCATTAATCTGCTTGGATACAGCGCTGTGTGAACAGCAGCTTCTTTAGCAATGTCCTTTTGTGGCTTCTCCTCCTTGTGGAGGGGTCAATGACTCTTCTGGACTGTCAGGTCAGCATCTTCCCCATGATTGTGGAGCCACTGAACCCGACTGTGGGAGCATTTTAGGCCCCATGCACACGAACATGCTTTTGCGGCCGCAATTCCCCCGAAAATTCATGGGTGAATTGAGGTCCCATTAATTTCTATGGTTTCTACGGTCTGTGCATTGCCGCAGAGCCTGGACCGCAAAAAGAACGGACATGTCTTATTACGGCCGTGTTTTGCGGTCCAGGCTCATAGAAAATAATGCTCCGCTGCTGGCCGACCCGAAAATCACGGCCGTGCACTTGGCTACAGTCGTGTGCATGAGGCATAAAGGCTTAGGAAACCTTTGCAGGTGTTTTGTGTTGATTCGCTGATTAGAGGGTCACACCAGGAGGCGACAATCTGCAACTAACACCCCATATTCTCATTTTCTGAGACACAAAATTTTGGGTTTTCAGTAAATGTTCCCATAATTATTAACATGAAAAGAGAAAACTGCTGTAAATAGATCCCTTTGTGTGTGATGAATCTATAGAATATACGAGATCCCTCTGTGTGTGATGAATCTATAGAATATACGAGATCCCTCTGTGTGTGATGAATCTATAGAATATAGGAGATCCCTCTGTGTGTGATGAATCTATAGAATATAGGAGATCCCTCTGTGTGATGAATCTATAGAATATATGTGATCCCTCTGTGTGTGATGAATCTATAGAATATAGGAGATCCCTCTGTGTGTGATGAATCTATAGAATATATGAGATCTCTCTGTGTGTGATGAATCTATAGAATATATGAGATCCCTCTGTGTGTGATGAATCTATAGAATATATGAGATCCCTCTGTGTGTGATGAATCTATAGAATATATGAGAGCCCTCTGTGTGTGATGAATCTATAGAATAAACGAGATCCCTCTGTGTGATGAATCTATAGAATATATGTGATCCCTCTGTGTGTGATGAATCTATAGAATATAGGAGATCCCTCTGTGTGTGATGAATCTATAGAATATACGAGATCCCTCTGTGTGTGATGAATCTATAGAATATACGAGATCCCTCTGTGTGTGATGAATCTATAGAATATAGGAGATCCCTCTGTGTGTGATGAATCTATAGAATATAGGAGATCCCTCTGTGTGATGAATCTATAGAATATATGTGATCCCTCTGTGTGTGATGAATCTATAGAATATAGGAGATCCCTCTGTGTGTGATGAATCTATAGAATATAGGAGATCTCTCTGTGTGTGATGAATCTATAGAATATATGAGATCCCTCTGTGTGTGATGAATCTATAGAATATATGAGATCCCTCTGTGTGTGATGAATCTATAGAATATATGAGAGCCCTCTGTGTGTGATGAATCTATAGAATAAACGAGATCCCTCTGTGTGATGAATCTATAGAATATATGTGATCCCTCTGTGTGTGATGAATCTATAGAATATAGGAGATCCCTCTGTGTGTGATGAATCTATAGAATATACGAGATCCCTCTGTGTGTGATGAATCTATAGAATATATGAGATCCCTCTGTGTGTAATGAATCTATAGAATATACGAGATCCCTCTGTGTGTGATGAATCTATAAAATATACGAGATCCCTCTGTGTGTGATGAATCTATCGAATATATGAGATCCCTCTGTGTGTGATGAATCTATAGAATATACGAGATCCCTCTGTGTGTGATGAATCTATAGAATATACGAGATCCCTCTCTGTGTGTGTGTGATGAATCTATAAAATATACGAGATCCCTCTGTGTGTGATGAATCTATAAAATATACGAGATCCCTCTGTGTGTGATGAATCTATAGAATATATGAGAACCCTCTGTGTGTGATGAATCTATAGAATATACGAGATCCCTCTGTGTGTGATGAATCTATAGAATATACGAGATCCCTCTGTGTGTGTGTGTGTGATGAATCTATAGAATATACGAGATCCCTCTGTGTGATGAATCTATAGAATATACGAGATCCCTCTGTGTGATGAATCTATAGAATATACGAGATCCCTGTGTGTGATGAATCTATAGAATATGTGAGATCCCTCTGTGTGTGATGAATCTATAGAATATATGAGATCCCTCTGTATGTGATGAATCTATAGAATATAGGAGATCCCTCTGTGTGTGATGAATCTATAGAATATATGAGATCCCTCTGTGTGTGATGAATCTATAGAATATAGGAGATCCCTCTGTGTGTGATGAATCTATAGAATATAGGAGATCCCTCTGTGTGATGAATCTATAGAATATACGAGATCCCTCTGTGTGTGATGAATCTATAGAATATATGAGATCCCTCTGTGTGTGATGAATCTATAGAATATACGAGATCCCTCTGTGTGTGATGAATCTATAGAATATATGAGATCCCTCTGTGTGTGATGAATCTATAGAATATAGGAGATCCCTCTGTGTGTGATGAATCTATAGAATATAGGAGATCCCTCTGTGTGATGAATCTATAGAATATACGAGATCCCTCTGTGTGTGATGAATCTATAGAATATACGAGATCCCTCTGTGTGTGATGAATCTATAGAATATATGAGATCCCTCTGTGTGTGATGAATCTATAGAATATATGAGATCCCTCTGTGTGTGATGAATCTATAGAATATACGAGATCCCTCTGTGTGTGATGAATCTATAGAATATACGAGATCCCTCTGTGTGTGATGAATCTATAGAATATACGAGATCCCTCTGTGTGTGATGAATCTATAGAATATACGAGATCCCTCTGTGTGTGATGAATCTATAGAATATACGAGATCCCTCTGGGTGTGATGAATCTATAGAATATATGAGATCCCTGTGTGTGATGAATCTATAGAATATATGAGATCCCTCTGTGTGTGATGAATCTATAGAATATACGAGATCCCTCTGTGTGTGATGAATCTATAGAATATACGAGATCCCTCTGTGTGTGATGAATCTATAGAATATACGAGATCCCTCTGTGTGTGATGAATCTATAGAATATACGAGATCCCTCTGTGTGTGATGAATCTATAGAATATACGAGATCCCTCTGTGTGTGATGAATCTATAGAATATATGAGATCCCTCTGGGTGTGATGAATCTATAGAATATATGAGATCCCTCTGTGTGTGATGAATCTATAGAATATAGGAGATCCCTCTGTGTGAGATGAATCTATAGAATATATGTGATCCCTCTGTGTGTGATGAATCTATAGAATATAGGAGATCCCTCTGTGTGTAATGAATCTATAGAATATACGAGATCCCTCTGTGTGTGATGAGTCTATAGAATATATGAGATCCCTCTGTGTGTGATGAATCTATAGAATATACGAGATCCCTCTGTGTGTGATGAATCTATAGAATATACGAGATCCCTCTGTGTGTGATGAATCTATAGAATATAGGAGATCCCTCTGTGTGTAATGAATCTATAGAATATATGAGATCCCTCTGTGTGAGATGAATCTATAGAATATACGAGATCCCTCTGTGTGTTATGAATCTATAGAATATACGAGATCCCTCTGTGTGTGATGAATCTATAGAATATACGAGATCCCTCTGTGTGTGATGAATCTATAGAATATACGAGATCCCTCTGTGTGTGATGAATCTATAGAATATATGAGATCCCTCTGTGTGTGATGAATCTATAGAATATACAAGACACTTTATGAGCTGAATTACTGGAATAAATGAACTTTCTGATGATCTTCCAATACATTGAGGACTAGTATATATATACACCTCTCCCTCCCCCTGTGTTTGTGTGTATGTATATATATATATATATATATATACAGGAGGAGGGAGGGGTGATATATATACAGGAGGAGGGAGGGGTGATATATATACAGGAGGAGGGAGGGGTGATATATATACAGGAGGAGGGAGGGGTGATATATATATATCACCCCTCCCTCCTCCTGTATATATATCACCCCTACCTCCTCCTGTATATATATCCCGTACCCCTGAATATTATAAACTATACATATAATGACTGTCCCCCCCGTACCCTGAATATTATAATTTGTACATAAATAGAGGATTTCTTCTTTTGTCGCACTCGTATTTACAGACTTTATGTGCTACAATCGTACGGATATAATATTTTGTGTCATGTAATAAGTGGCTGCCCGGTCAGGTCCTGCGAGGGGTTAAGTTCTGCAGGGACCGGCGCTCTGTGTGGCGCTCTGGGATACGTCCGCGTTGTCTATATAAAGGATAAAAATAACTGGGAACCATGGAGACGAGGTGTTTATATCAGCAGAAAGCCGAGCGCTCCTGGACCTCCATTACTGTATATAACATGTATATAAACCTCCTTCATCACACGTTCTATATCGCACGGCTGCCACCGCGGGGTTAACCCTTCACTATCGGTCATACACTACAATGTGGAGCAAGCACCGTGTACCGGGATATAACAGCGGGAAACCTAGAAGACCAGGGCGACATATCACACGCAATGTTTTATGACACAATCTTATGTGATTTAAGAATCAAAGGGCAAGGAAATCAGTTTTAGTTTGTGATAATTGCAAAATATCAAACACTGATGTCACAGACACATGACATCATCACAGACACATGACATCATCGCAGACGCCTGACATCGCAGACACATGACATCATCGCAGACGCCTGACATCATCGCAGACTCCTGACATCATCACAGACACATGACATCATCTCAAACGCCCGACATCATCACAGACGCCCGACATCATCACAGACACCTGACATCATCACAGACACATGACATCATCACAGACACATGACATCATCACAGACACATGACATCATCACAGACGCCTGACACCATCACAGACACGACATCATCACAGACTCCTGACATCATCACAGACGCCTGACATCATCACAGACACGACATCATCACAGACTCCTGACATCATCACAGACTCCTGACATCATCACAGACGCCTGACACCATCACAGACACATGACATCATCACAGACACATGACATCATCGCAGACGCCTGACATCATCGCAGACTCCTGACATCATCACAGACACATGACATCATCTCAAACGCCCGACATCATCACAGACGCCCGACATCATCACAGACACCTGACATTATCACAGACACATGACATCATCACAGACACATGACATCATCACAGACGCCTGACACCATCACAGACACGACATCATCACAGACACGACATCATCACAGACTCCTGACATCATCACAGACGCCTGACATCATCACAGACACGACATCATCACAGACTCCTGACATCATCACAGACTCCTGACATCATCACAGACGCCTGACACCATCACAGACACAACATCATCAGACTCCTGACATCATCACAGACGCCTGACATCATCACAGACGCCTGACACCATCACAGACACGACATCATCACAGACACGACATCATCACAGACTCCTGACATCATCACAGACACATGACATCATCACAGACGCCTGACACCATCACAGACACGACATCATCACAGACACGACATCATCACAGACTCCTGACATCATCACAGACGCCTGACATCATCACAGACACGACATCATCACAGACTCCTGACATCATCACAGACTCCTGACATCATCACAGACGCCTGACACCATCACAGACACATGACATCATCACAGACACATGACATCATCGCAGACGCCTGACATCATCGCAGACTCCTGACATCATCACAGACACATGACATCATCTCAAACGCCCGACATCATCACAGACGCCCGACATCATCACAGACACCTGACATTATCACAGACACATGACATCATCACAGACACATGACATCATCACAGACGCCTGACACCATCACAGACACGACATCATCACAGACACGACATCATCACAGACTCCTGACATCATCACAGACGCCTGACATCATCACAGACACGACATCATCACAGACTCCTGACATCATCACAGACTCCTGACATCATCACAGACGCCTGACATCATCACAGACACAACATCATCAGACTCCTGACATCATCACAGACGCCTGACATCATCACAGACACGACATCATCACAGACACGACATCATCACAGACTCCTGACATCATCACAGACTCCTGACATCATCACAGACGCCTGACACCATCACAGACACGACATCATCACAGACGCCTGACATCATCACAGACGCCTGACATCATCACAGACACAACATCATCACAGACACATCATCATCACAGACACATGACATCATCACAGACACGACATCATCAGACTCATGACATCATCACAGACGCCTGACATCATCACAGACGCCTGACATCTTCACAGTCACGACATCATCACAGACACTACATCATCACAGACGCATGACATCATCACAGACGCATGACATCATCGCAGACTCCTGACATCATCACAGACGCCTGACATCACAGACGCATGACATCACCACAGACGCCTGACATCATCACAGACGCATGACATCATCACAGACGCATGACATCTTCACAGACGCATGACATCATCACAGACACATGACATCACAGACACATCATCACAGACACATGACATCACAGACGCATAACATCATCACACATACCTTACCGGCATAAAGTGTACAATTCAGTGTACAGGTGGTGTGATCTTATATAATAATGCACAGATCCATATAAAGGTGTTAGTTCGGGTCTTTAGACCACAGTTGGTGTGTTATACACGGCGGCTGTAATATGGACATGACGCTCCTCTGAAACCAACCTGACACTGGTTTTGATCAATTTCCCCATGTGTGAGGGGTGTAATATATAACATGGAGCAGTTGTCCATAGCAACCAATAATCTATCCTTTCATTTTATAACCTGCACAGGAAACATGAAAGCTGGAATCTGAATGGTTGCTATGGCCTGTTTCCAGAATCACCTGTTATTACATGAGGCCAATGACAGATGATAGGACACGGGTCATGTGACAGGCCCCCTCTGAGGTCATTTCTTGTCACTTGTAAATCTAAGCCTCACTTTGGATCTAAGTTCCACCCCTTTGCTGAGCGGTGATTGGTTGTGAAGACATCACGCTCCGATCTAGTTCCGGAAGTGACGCAGTGAGATAGCGGATTGACAGGAGGCAGCAGGTACCGGGGGTTGATCCTCGGGGCTGCCCCGGAGTGTACCGTGCAGTGTGACATCACCTGTGAGAGCCGTCATGGGCGGCAGCGGATCCAGAGCCCGAGGTCTGTGGCCTTTCTCATCACAGGGAGCCGAGAGCAACGGCAGCAACACCGAACAGAGCGTGGCCCGGGTTCGCAAGGCCACTCCGTTCATCTTTACCCGGCGCGGGTGAGCTGAGGGCCCGGGAGGGGGGAGGAGCGAGGTGACACCCACACAACGTGATCGCCCTGCCCATATAATATACAGGGGGGAATATAATACACTGACAGCTCGGTACACACACACATATATATATATATATATATAATATACAGGGGGGTGTAATACACTGACAGCTCTGTACACATATATATAATATACAGGGGGGTGTAATACACTGACAGCTCTGTACACATATATATATAATATACAGGGGGGGTGTAATATACTGACAGCTCTGTACACATATATATATAATATACAGGGGGGGTGTAATACACTGACAGCTCTGTACACATATATATATATATAATATACAGGGGGGTGTAATATACTGACAGCTCTGTACACATATATATATAATATACAGGGGGGGTGTAATACACTGACAGCTCTGTACACATATATATATAATATACAGGGGGGTGTAATATACTGACAGCTCTGTACACATATATATATAATATACAGGGGGGTGTAATACACTGACAGCTCTGTACACATATATATAATATACAGGGGGGGTGTAATACACTGACAGCTCTGTACACACATATATATATAATATACAGGGGGGTGTAATACACTGACAGCTCTGTACACACATATATATATATAATATACAGGGGGGTGTAATACACTGACAGCTCTGTACACATATATATATATAATATACAGGGGGGGTGTAATATACTGACAGCTCTGTACACATATATATAATATACAGGGGGGTGTAATACACTGACAGTTCTGTACACATATATATATAATATACAGGGGGGGTGTAATACACTGACAGCTCTGTACACACATATATATATATATATAATATACAGGGGGGTGTAATACACTGACAGCTCTGTACACATATATATATAATATACAGGGGGGTGTAATACACTGACAGCTCTGTACACACATATATATAATATACAGGGGGGTGTAATACACTGACAGCTCTGTACACACATATATATATAATATACAGGGGGGTGTAATACACTGACAGCTCTGTACACATATATATAATATACAGGGGGGTGTAATACACTGACAGCTCTGTACACATATATATAATATACAGGGGGGTGTAATACACTGACAGCTCTGTACACATATATATATAATATACAGGGGGGGTGTAATATACTGACAGCTCTGTACACATATATATATATATATATAATATACAGGGGGGTGTAATACACTGACAGCTCTGTACACATATATATATATATAATATACAGGGGGGTGTAATACACTGACAGCTCTGTACACATATATATATAATATACAGGGGGGGGTGTAATATACTGACAGCTCTGTACACACATATATATATAATATACAGGGGGGGTGTAATACACTGACAGCTCTGTACACACATATATATATAATATACAGGGGGGTGTAATATACTGACAGCTCTGTACACACATATATATATATAATATACAGGGGGGTGTAATACACTGACAGCTCTGTACACACATATATATATAATATACAGGGGGGTGTAATACACTGACAGCTCTGTACACATATATATATAATATACAGGGGGGGTGTAATATACTGACAGCTCTGTACACACATATATATATATATATAATATACAGGGGGGTGTAATACACTGACAGCTCTGTACACATATATATATATATAATATACAGGGGGGTGTAATACACTGACAGCTCTGTACACATATATATATAATATACAGGGGGGGGTGTAATATACTGACAGCTCTGTACACACATATATATATAATATACAGGGGGGTGTAATACACTGACAGCTCTGTACACATATATATATATAATATACAGGGGGGGTGTAATATACTGACAGCTCTGTACACATATATATATAATATACAGGGGGGGGTGTAATATACTGACAGCTCTGTACACATATATATATAATATACAGGGGGGGGTGTAATATACTGACAGCTCTGTACACACATATATATATAATATACAGGGGGGGTGTAATACACTGACAGCTCTGTACACATATATATATATATAATATACAGGGGGGTGTAATACACTGACAGCTCTGTACACATATATATATATAATATACAGGGGGGTGTAATACACTGACAGCTCTGTACACATATATATATAATATACAGGGGGGTGTAATATACTGACAGCTCTGTACACATATATATATAATATACAGGGGGGGGTGTAATATACTGACAGCTCTGTACACACATATATATATAATATACAGGGGGGGTGTAATACACTGACAGCTCTGTACACATATATATATATAATATACAGGGGGGGTGTAATATACTGACAGCTCTGTACACATATATATATAATATACAGGGGGGTGTAATATACTGACAGCTCTGTACACACATATATATATAATATACAGGGGGGTGTAATATACTGACAGCTCTGTACACACATATATATATATAATATACAGGGGGGTGTAATACACTGACAGCTCTGTACACATATATATATAATATACAGGGGGGTGTAATATACTGACAGCTCTGTACACATATATATATAATATACAGGGGGGTGTAATATACTGACAGCTCTGTACACATATATATATAATATACAGGGGGGTGTAATACACTGACAGCTCTGTACACACATATATATATATATAATATACAGGGGGGTGTAATACACTGACAGCTCTGTACACATATATATATAATATACAGGGGGGTGTAATACACTGACAGCTCTGTACACACATATATATATAATATACAGGGGGGTGTAATACACTGACAGCTCTGTACACACACATATATATATAATATACAGGGGGGTGTAATACACTGACAGCTCTGTACACACATATATATATAATATACAGGGGGGTGTAATACACTGACAGCTCTGTACACATATATATATAATATACAGGGGGGGTGTAATACACTGACAGCTCTGTACACACATATATATATAATATACAGGGGGGTGTAATATACTGACAGCTCTGTACACATATATATATAATATACAGGGGGGTGTAATACACTGACAGCTCTGTACACACATATATATATAATATACAGGGGGGTGTAATATACTGACAGCTCTGTACACATATATATATAATATACAGGGGGGTGTAATACACTGACAGCTCTGTACACACATATATATATAATATACAGGGGGGGTGTAATACACTGACAGCTCTGTACACACATATATATATAATATACAGGGGGGGTGTAATACACTGACAGCTCTGTACACATATATATATAATATACAGGGGGGGTGTAATACACTGACAGCTCTGTACACACATATATATATAATATACAGGGGGGTGTAATATACTGACAGCTCTGTACACATATATATATAATATACAGGGGGGTGTAATACACTGACAGCTCTGTACACACATATATATATAATATACAGGGGGGTGTAATATACTGACAGCTCTGTACACATATATATATAATATACAGGGGGGTGTAATACACTGACAGCTCTGTACACACATATATATATATAATATACAGGGGGGGTGTAATATACTGACAGCTCTGTACACATATATATATAATATACAGGGGGGTGTAATATACTGACAGCTCTGTACACATATATATATAATATACAGGGGGGGTGTAATACACTGACAGCTCTGTACACATATATATATAATATACAGGGGGGTGTAATACACTGACAGCTCTGTACACATATATATATAATATACAGGGGGGGGGGTGTAATACACTGACAGCTCTGTACACACATATATATAATATACAGGGGGGTGTAATACACTGACAGCTCTGTACACATATATATATAATATACAGGGGGGGTGTAATACACTGACAGCTCTGTACACATATATATATAATATACAGGGGGGGTGTAATACTGACAGCTCTGTACACACATATATATATATAATATACAGGGGGGTGTAATACACTGACAGCTCTGTACACATATATATATAATATACAGGGGGGTGTAATACACTGACAGCTCTGTACACATATATATAATATACAGGGGGGTGTAATACACTGACAGCTCTGTACACACATATATATATATATAATATACAGGGGGGTGTAATACACTGACAGCTCTGTACATATATATATATATAATATACAGGGGGGTGTAATATACTGACAGCTCTGTACACACATATATATATATAATATACAGGGGGGTGTAATACACTGACAGCTCTGTACACACACATATATATATATATATATAATATACAGGGGGGTGTAATACACTGACAGCTCTGTACACACACATATATATATATATAATATACAGGGGGGTGTAATATACTGACAGCTCTGTACACATATATATATATATAATATACAGGGGGGTGTAATACACTGACAGCTCTGTACACATATATATATATAATATACAGGGGGGTGTAATACACTGACAGCTCTGTACACATATATATATATAATATACAGGGGGGGTGTAATATACTGACAGCTCTGTACACATATATATATAATATACAGGGGGGTGTAATACACTGACAGCTCTGTACACATATATATATAATATACAGGGGGGTGTAATACACTGACAGCTCTGTACACACATATATATATAATATACAGGGGGGGTGTAATATACTGACAGCTCTGTACACATATATATAATATACAGGGGGGTGTAATACACTGACAGCTCTGTACACACATATATATATATAATATACAGGGGGGGTGTAATACACTGACAGCTCTGTACACACACATATATATATATATAATATACAGGGGGGTGTAATACACTGACAGCTCTGTACACATATATATATAATATACAGGGGGGTGTAATACACTGACAGCTCTGTACACACATATATATAATATACAGGGGGGTGTAATATACTGACAGCTCTGTACACACATATATATATATATAATATACAGGGGGGTGTAATACACTGACAGCTCTGTACACACATATATATAATATACAGGGGGGTGTAATATACTGACAGCTCTGTACACATATATATATAATATACAGGGGGGGTGTAATATACTGACAGCTCTGTACACACATATATATAATATACAGGGGGGTGTAATATACTGACAGCTCTGTACACACATATATATAATATACAGGGGGGGTGTAATATACTGACAGCTCTGTACACACATATATATATAATATACAGGGGGGTGTAATACACTGACAGCTCTGTACACATATATATATATAATATACAGGGGGGGTGTAATATACTGACAGCTCTGTACACACATATATATATAATATACAGGGGGGGTGTAATACACTGACAGCTCTGTACACACATATATATATAATATACAGGGGGGTGTAATACACTGACAGCTCTGTACACACATATATATATAATATACAGGGGGGGTGTAATACACTGACAGCTCTGTACACACATATATATATAATATACAGGGGGGTGTAATACACTGACAGCTCTGTACACACACATATATATAATATACAGGGGGGGTGTAATACACTGACAGCTCTGTACACATATATATATATAATATACAGGGGGGTGTAATACACTGACAGCTCTGTACACATATATATAATATACAGGGGGGGTGTAATATACTGACAGCTCTGTACACATATATATATATAATATACAGGGGGGTGTAATACACTGACAGCTCTGTACACATATATATATATATAATATACAGGGGGGTGTAATACACTGACAGCTCTGTACACATATATATATAATATACAGGGGGGTGTAATACACTGACAGCTCTGTACACATATATATATATAATATACAGGGGGGGTGTAATACACTGACAGCTCTGTACACACATATATATATAATATACAGGGGGGTGTAATACACTGACAGCTCTGTACACACATATATATATAATATACAGGGGGGTGTAATATACTGACAGCTCTGTACACACATATATATATATATAATATACAGGGGGGTGTAATATACTGACAGCTCTGTACACATATATATATAATATACAGGGGGGTGTAATATACTGACAGCTCTGTACACACATATATATAATATACAGGGGGGTGTAATACACTGACAGCTCTGTACACAATATATATATATAATATACAGGGGGGTGTAATACACTGACAGCTCTGTACACACATATATATAATATACAGGGGGGTGTAATATAGCTGACAGCTCTGTACACACATATATATATAATATACAGGGGGGTGTAATATACTGACAGCTCTGTACACATATATATATAATATACAGGGGGGGTGTAATACACTGACAGCTCTGTACACATATATATAATATACAGGGGGGGTGTAATACACTGACAGCTCTGTACACACATATATATATAATATACAGGGGGGTGTAATATA